>NW_026067908.1:13952918-13957793 GCF_014885135.2 Alexandromys fortis | reverse complement strand
ATATCTTCTCCAGTTTCCCATGTTACTTCATTTCCGGGGCAGTGAGAGTCTTTAATGCCTGGCATCTGGGAGTTTACAGTGGAGCATTGGATCCAATGTGTCTGATAGTTCCATGTAAGATTATTCGATATTAGATGCATGGTGAGGTCTGAAGGCAGCTTTTCTCCACTGGGTGGAGGGGGATGTCAAAATGTGAGGTCCTTTTTGGTTTTCCTGGGGAAAAGGCAGCAGTCAGTGGTGAAAGACTACTGGTGGTGGTGGTGGTGGTGGTGGTGGGTGTGCTAAGTGCCCTGCAGTGACCAGTTCCCTCAAAATGCTGACGGCCCTGATGAGAAGCGGTAATTCTGAGAATGTGAGCGTGCTGTCTTTCAGCTGAGGCTGAGAGGGACTCGGTCCATTTTGTGAGAACAAAGGTTCTTTCCCTAAAATCAAGGAGACTGCCTGCATCCCAAAGTGCTTCAGTGATCAAAGGCAGGAAAGTGAAGCGTGCCGATCATCCTCCGCCTAAAAGGCCAAACTCTCTTAGCATTGATTTTGAGCGACGAGGAATCAAGACCCCATCTTGAGGGAGGCTTTCCGACGGCTCTCTGTTTATGTCGAGGTACGAAGCCAGAATGTGGAGATCTTAACCAAAATAAGTTTTTTCCTTACTTAGCATGCGTAACGATCACGTATATCCTACCCATTTAGAAGGATGAGAAGCCCTTCCTGTTTTTAAAAAATTGTAAATGGCTTTTATTTGAAAAGTAGCTTAAAAACTAGATTCTAAATACCCACTTTCTAGAGCAAACAGCGCGGCCACGTTAGATAGCAACAGGAGTTTGCAGGAAACCAGATCCTTAAAATACTAAAGTGAAACTAGGCAGGGGAAGCTGTTTTTTTCTTCCCCCACAAAACAAACTTAGTCTACTGTCAGAAAAATGCACTTTAGGTTCATTTAAAAAATGAATTATTTTTAAAATTGTACTTGAAATTTTAAATAGTAGTTATTATGAATGTTACAAATAAGTATGTTTATGCACAAATAAGATTATATTTAGGGATTAGATTTGTACCTATTTTATTTGAACTAATTTAGAAGCTGAATACTATTAATCCCCTTAGTTTGGAATAATCCATTAAAACATATCAGAGGGTTTGTTTTTTGAACAAGTTTTGTGTTACTTGCTTCGGAAAATAATTTTATTTTAACTCCAAGTTTATTCAAATAAATCAGATTATCAACATTTTCACTTATGGATAAATGTGAATATTTAATATTCCTTGTCAAAAGGGCAGAAGTAACTAGAATTTTTTCTAGTAACATTTCCATAAAATTAATGATATGAGCCATTTTATAACTTGCTGTACTCAAAGTCCTTTGCTAAACATTTAAAATTTACTAGCTCAATATTCCAACAAACTTACGTGGTAGGTGCAACCATTAGTGTTGATTTACAAAGAAATGAAGCTTAGTATAATTTAGGACTCTAACATCCATGGTATCTCCTCCCACTTTATTGTGTGTAAATAATCCCTGGCAAACATAATTTGTGAATGGCAAAATGAATGAGCATTTTGACATACTGATCCTCCTATGCAAGAAAAGACAAATGTATTTCAGGTCTACCCCAATTTCATTTAGCTCAGAGAGTTGAGCTTTTCTCATCACAGACAACTGAAAACTATCACACTTAGCATGGTTTGACAACTACACCTCTTCAATGGGCTTAAAACATAGATAAGTTTAAACCTGATTCTGGAGGTTATTGAACAAGACAAAATTAACTCTGCTTTAAGTAAAGTTTCACAAGCAGTGGAAACAGACCCTGGCTGGTTCGGGACTCTGCTGCAAGCTGACACTGTGAGGGAATGTTCTTAGCAAAACACTCACTTCAACGGAAATTAGGTCAGCCTTCTGGAACATTTATCATGTGTACCTGTCACCAGCCAGACCCAGTCCTAAAGTGAACCGAGATCACACACAGTGGCCCTTCCTCCTCTGAGAACTGCAAAGGACAATATAAACCAATAGTCGGACAAATATGTGAGTTTGGCAGGAGCTCCCAGGAGAATAAGGCCAACACCCATATAGTTTCTCTGGGGATTGAATTCCTTAATACTCTGTTTATAGAATTTTGAAACAGTAAATGGATTTGGTCTGTTCTGAAAAACACTCTGTCCCATGGCTCATTTGGAAGAACATTTACAGTTGCTATAGAAGGGCGTGGGCAGATGGCCCATGTCTGAGCTGGAAGACAGTGCCACCAGCTTCGGTTTGTTCCGTACCACTCCACCGGGTTGACTTTGCCAGACACAGGTAATGATTTGCATAGTTGCAAGGCTACCTCTACTAAAGCTAAGTAATTGCTAATTTGATATTGCAAGAAGAGTAATCAGCAAAACCCAGGGTGGTGGAAGGTAAGACAGGGCGCATTGTAAAACCAAAACAGCACAAATGAGTCACAGCAGCGTGTCCTTTCAGTAATCGTGCGGCGTCATTTTGGTGGTTTCAGAGCACTGAGAAGTGAAAGTGCGCCTGCATCAGCATATCTGCCTTCCAGCACAAGGGACGAGGGTTTCGTGGATTAAACAGACCCTATCTCTGAGCCATTATCCCTGTATCTACCAGGTTAGGGTAACCTCTTTGGAATTCATCTTCTCTCATGTCCTTGTTGAGTGAGCAAACCTACAGACTTAACAATGCTAATATATTCGAGAAGTAAAGAAAAGGATAAAATCATGAGCCTAGCAGCAGGAATCTGCATGCCAAGGGAAAAAAGTAGGATAGGTAGTGTTCTTTCGTCCACGTGGGTGAGGACATGCAGTCTGTTCTATACTGTTGATAGGAAAGTTATAGTTAATTGCCCTCCCCTCGCTACTGCCACCACTCCGTGTGTGTGTGTGTGTGTGTGTGTGTGTGTGTGTGTGTGTGTGTGTGCCCGCCTCTGGTCTCTGTGATGGTTTCCACTGCAATGTCCACAGAAAAGAAGTCCATTTAAGCACTCAAGGAAAGCATGATTAAACTCCAAGATACGTTATCTTTGAAATGTCATATGTAAAATAATAAATTGCTGTGTCTCTGTGGGCCTGTTTCATGTGGGAATGCGAATTGTACAGATGGGGAAGAGAATGGGGAATGATGAAATCCTCCAATGATTTCTTGCTTGGGGAAAAAAAGTTAAAAGAAAACTTAAAAAAAATAAACAGAAAGAAAGAAAAGGAAGAAAAGGAAACCCCTCACCAGCTTTCCTGCTCACGGTGTATTAAGCCAAGAGCAGGAAACAGTTTCTAAGGAGCAGGCTGATCTGGGCCCAGACTGCGCAGCCTTTTGTAGCAGGTCTCAGATCTGCACTCTGCTCACACAGACTCATTCCCAGCTGTTGTCATTGAAATCCCACATAATCTTCCAAGGTCGAAGGGCAGTCACCCATGGCTGCTGCAGTTAAAAGGTTATGCTGATTTCTGTTGTCAAATATTGGCCCTCTTCTCTTCCAATCACTCCCATTTTCCTTCTTTTTAACAAGAAAAATCAAGCCCGGAATTGCGTTACATGACTTTAAAGTCTTAAAAAGTGTTCCTTCATTGTCCTTACCCGATGTGGCCTGAACAGTCTAATTCATTCTGTTATATTTCACAAAGAACTATCTGGTACCTCTAAAATACTCTGTGTTGTGCTAGACCAGCAAACTTCAAAGTATTGTGGCCTACACGATTTGTAACCTGCAATAGTTTCTGCAGAAAAGTATAATATAGACTCTGTGATTGAGTAAACATCACGAATTATGGCATTAATGATAGAGTACTTATTGCAAGAGTTGTACAAAGTAAAATGCCTAAGCAATGAAAGCTCTTTGTGGCCTTAAATATTCACTAATGTTATGGAATTTGGAAAACTGCATATCCCTATGTATAAAATAGCTCTTAGATTTGCTCTTGTCTGTAGCCTTGGAAACATAATTGAAAGCCTTTTTTAAACGATGTATTGCTTCAGTTCATCAATGATTTCCCTTCCATGCTTAGTGAACCAAAATCAGTTTTGAGTGTCTTAAAATTGGCACATAGCTGCTGGTCATCGTCTCTCCTTGTCACTGCCCGTGTCTTATGCTGGTTTAGCGAGCTGAGCTCTATTAATGGCCTCACAGCCACATGAATTAGACCTAAAGAGGAAAGGCAGGGTGATGGGCCATGAAGGTTTTCTGCTGTTTTACACCCACGAACCAGGGTAGCCCTCGGGTGATCCAGTTCCATGTCTGTTTCATTTAAGATAATCAGTTTCAGATGTATTCAGGGAATAAATTTCCTTATTTTTTCTCTAATATATGCAAGGGTTCGTAGTAGAAGCTGGAGTTATTACAAATAGTTCCACCCATTTGTCAATTACCCGTTGTTACTGTCCATGTTTGGAGGCAGCTTTGATTCAGAACATGAAAGCAATAAGGTTGGTCGAAATCCCCCTTTTAGTTCAAAACTAAATTAACTTAAAAGCGTCAAAATTAATTTAAAAAAATCAAATGTGTAAACGAATGCTTCTTCATACTAAGGATAGTGGCTTCACTTAGCTGATGTAAATTTTTTCTCCATTTGTTTATATTTCAGTGGCATATTTGAAAACATCATCCCCAAAGTTAATATTTCTCTGTTCTTACACAGTCTCCACTTGCAAAACATCCATTTCTGTTGTGGTCTAAATGTTTAAGGGAGACAGGGAAGTTAATTTATTATCATTAAAAAAAAACAGCATAACAAAACAAAACCATGATTGGAAGGATTTCCAGCCGGGAGGAGGGGCACTGGCTGGAGAGCTCGTCCTCGGGTATTTGAAAGGTGGGGGAGAGAGAAATTTATTCTGCCTTTACCAAAGGGCAAAATTAAGATATTTGGAAATTTTTTGGT
>NW_026067908.1:13950117-13952832 GCF_014885135.2 Alexandromys fortis | reverse complement strand
GTATATGTATATATATATATGATTGTTTTCAAAAACTTGACTTTTATTAATCTAACTATCTTTGTTAAAATGTAGTATTGGTCTCTCCACTAGTAAGTGTCCTTGATGGTTCGTTCCATATCCAGGTTATTTCACGAGGTCATGTATCCAATATTCAGAAACATAGAAAATACGTTAAAATATTACTCTGAATTTTAGATGTTCTGTTGATAAAGGTGGTCCTTTCATTAATTATTCAAAAATTAAACTATGTGAAATCATCTGGTAATCAAATTTAGTCTAATCAAATGCTACTGATATTTGTTTCTCGACCACATAGGTTACTCTCAAAGCAAAACAATAGGTATTATATCATTCTTATGTCTTTACAAATAGATATGTGAATTCTTCATGTTTTTAATACAAGGAATTGTTTTCAGCAACCAGAAATACCACAGATTTCTCGAATGAATGGCAAATAATTTAATCATCATATAACATAAATTAGGCTCAAGTTAGAATTTGGCTTTATTCAACCCCTAGAAGTAAATACCTTCATTTAGTTCCTAAAAGGCCTGCTTTCTGAGATATCAAATTGAGTACAGAAGTAACTATTGCAGTGTCAATAATAACAAAGTAATCTGTGTGCTGCAGTAGAGGCCCAATGAATAAGATTATCCAAGTCACTGACCAAACACTGCTCAGAGAGGTTGGGCTGTGCTGGGCCCTTTGACAGTGTAAGTTCGTAAGCTACAGCGCCCTTCTGGCTTGTTGACAGAGTGGAGAGATGATGTCAATGAGGTGGGAGGCTAGTGACAACGGTCAGTGTAACAGAAATCCTTTATAACTTCACATTATTGATTTTTGACCTTTGGGGGCAAAGTCAAGTTTAACTTCACCTTATGTATTGAGCACATATGAAATACATGGAGCTGTATCCCTCTTGAGTGCTGTAGGCTTGTTCAGTGCACAGAAGGAGGACATCACCTCCAGGAAGGAGTTTCCTTTATGGAACTGAGCAACCCAGGACACCCAGGTTACTCCTGGAATGTGATAGGGGAGGATAAGGGATCTTTTTCTTTCTCCATCACCGCGGAATATGGCTTGGAAAGTCTCTCTTCTTAGCCTGTGATTTACTAATGGTGGAGACTCAATTGCTAGGAAGGGAAGAGAATGGAAGTCGTCACTTAACAGAACTGGCTGCACACTGCAGTCAGCCTACACCCACAACCAGATGAGACCTGATCATTCAGGACAGGGGCAGCCTTGGTATCAGAACATGAAAAACGCCGAGTCTTGTATAAAGTCTTATCTGTATCCTCCTTAGATACAAACATCACAGTGGAGACATTCGGCTTCCTTTAATGGCCGGTCCTCACAATGCCCTGTTCCTGGTTCTCTTCCCCAACCTATCGGCAGTTCAGTGGTTCACCACATCTCAGAAAATCTAGCTTTTCCTTTCCTGTCTTAACATCCAAAGGTAGATAGATGTTCTGTCCTCCCATAAAAGGAGATTTGGTTTCCAGAGAATGACGTCTCCCATAATAATTGCTGATATTGTTGAGGGGAAGAGAATGGCTTTTTCTGAGCACTTACAAAAGAGTGTCTCTTTACGTTCTGTTGTTCCAGAAGGGCTCCTCCCTCCGCACTGGGAACAGTTAACTCCCAGGCATTGAAACCTGTGCTCTACTTGGGGACTCATTGAGAAAACTTCAGTGAAGGAACTTTCGAGCCATCTTATTTAAAATTAAAAGAGACCTGTTCTATTTCAGTCTCCTATACAGTTGTTCTGGATTTAGAGCTAGACCATCCAACAGTCTAATGCTGCATCATGCCAGGTGAGCTTAATAGCGGCCCATGGTTTCCCATGGTTTCTCAGAGGCCCTGCTCAAAATGGAAATCCCAAGGCGTTTCCAGAGTTTACTGGGTTTACTCAGTTCCGGAGTTCACAGAGATCTTTAACATTAATAACATCTGAATTTCAAACTACCAGAATTTACTTTGTATTTTTGTTTCCACTTTTTCTTCATCTTGCAATAACGTAGAGCAACCTGGTCCGTGTGATTTCCCTGCAAGTCATTTTTATGACTCTGTGTGTGTGAGAGAAAGAAAGATTAATCTGCTCGGGTTGCTTAGTCATTGTGTCCACCATCTCACTTTTTCCACCATTTCTTAGGTTTCCCATCATTGCTGTCACCTAACAGAGTTCATCACTGGGTTTCCAAGTAACTAGCGAAGGAGCAAAACTAGCCACTTAAATAGTGTTTACACAACCCTTCTGTCTGTCAGGGACAAGTTATAAATAAAATCTATCTGATCGTTCATTTATACGGTGGAGAGATGCTACCGTGGGGGCATGGGAAATACTTACACTCTGTGTTTTCATGTTTCTGGCTTGCATACGCTCATCCACATCCCTCCCCTTCCACTCCATCTTGAGACAGTAGGCGACCGATAGAAGGAGAAATTATTTTTGCAGTGATGTTATCAGTCTCTTGATCCTAGTTTAACTCTGAGACTGGGTTTCTTTGGGGCAGGTGTCACTGTTCATTGAACAGTTCTGCCCTTTGACTCTGCTTTTGTTTGCTCTCCCAGACAGTGGACCAGAATGGCCACCATTGTACATACCCCAGGCGTTTCTTAGCAGAAAAACCAATGGCACCTTCTTCAGCAGAAGCCACGTGGAAGTGGATTTTTTTTCCCTTGAGCCAGTCCTGTTCGGCTTAAAAGAAATAT
>NW_026067908.1:13878294-13950060 GCF_014885135.2 Alexandromys fortis | reverse complement strand
TTTGAGTATTTTAGTTTTCTAGTTTTCCAGGGCTTGTTTTAGTTCAACCTTATTATAAGAAAAAATGTAAGAAGCAAACAAATGAGCAGTTGGTGTTCCACCTGTGGGACTCTCGCGAGGTTTCTGATAGGCCAGTGTGCCCTGAATAGGTTGGATTGATCTCAGGTTCTTCCGGACTTGCTACTCTCCTTGGAGCCTTTGTATACCTACCAGCTAGCTTGCCAGCTCTCTATCCTAGCTGTCTTCTCAGTACCTTCCAGACAGTGCTAGGGAAGAGTTTCCCTTGCCATCCTTCCTAATGCCCTTGTGTGTTCCCTTCCTGTCACTTAGACTATACTATCTGTTGTAAACACTTTTATGTGTCTCTATGGCCAAACTGCAAATTCTCGGAAATTTGGGACCGTAGATCCAGCACAGTGCCCGGCACATGGTAGCTGCTCGGTAAATGTGTGTTAAGTGAGTGGCTGGCTCTGCCGTTCAGTGAGATGGTTCTGGCTCCAGACTAGGGAACGGATCCACGAGGATGCCAGATGAGTGAGTGAATAGTAGACAGCAGACAGTTTGGAGGCTCCCCATCGTGGTGGTGAGGACTGGGCATGCGCTCCACCTCAGTCTCAGGAAAAGAGGAAACATGAGAGGTGGAACCACATATCCTGGGAACCGAATCAATGTGGACACATGGGTTTTTAGGCAATTGTATAACTGCAGACTGAGGATGGCACCAAATCACAGAAAACTAAAGACTTTGGACGTGTTGGATCTAAGGCTGCCTGTGAGATGTTCGTATAGCATGTCCAGTAGATGCTTAGATGTTTAGAAGTTGGCAATTCAGGAGGGCCAAAGGAAAAGATTTGAGCGTCACTGGTTTAAAGATTCACTCATCTCTTTATTCACAAATATTCACTAGCTACTTTGAGGCATAAAAATCCCCTTGATAAACCAATTAAGCATGAATCCAGTTTCCACAAATTTGTTTGCTCAGTGAGAGATGACAAAGGTCACCCTGCCCCTGAGTCCTTGCATCAGACTCAAACTAGGCTTGAAGATAGACTTGCTTTTGGGTGGCAGAATTAAGGGCTTACTTAGTTCAGAAATTCTTATGAGTCTTTCCTGAAAATACAGGCTTTCAGGGTTTGGTACTGAAGCAAGTGTCAGCCCGTAACTTGTACAAAGAGAGGTAAGGAAGAACCGCACTTCCTATTCATCCGTGTTTTCCTGGATGGGGTACACATGGAGTCCACATTCATGTACACTGCAGCGGATTTCCTCTGTTATGATCTCTGGGGTAAACGTGATCTTAATGGTGCCCAGTAAAAAAGAAATGTTATGATCTGTTTTGACAAGACCTCTTTAAGAGAATTTTTTATTTATTTGCTAAAGTTTTTACTTCTCAGTCCAAGAGACAGCACCTTCAGCCCTTGCTAAATAGGATCCCCTAGATCCAAAACGTAGGTCGTTTTGATAAGTAAAAGTCCTTCAGAACGTTTAAGGTGAACTTCTGCCGTTTGATTTTGAACAGCGGGTTATGACTGGTATATATCCCAAAGCTTAGGACTATTTTTGGTCTCATAGATATCCTGTGTTATATCAGAATTAACTGAAAATTTTAAAACGCAGTAAAATCCTTCCTTCCTCAAAACTCTGTTGTAATCAAAAGAAGAACTCATAGCTCTGCTAATGACCCTCTAGAACTTGGCTCCTTCTGTGCATTGCTGGGTGTGGCATCTAGTAAGCTTTCTGGTATGTAAGCTCTGAAGTCCATGGGTTTGCTTCCCCTCAGCAGTGTGTGAAATCTAGCTTTTCTGAAGCGTGCACATCTTACTGACGGGTTGCTGTACATACGGATGGCTTATTCTCTCAGGCTGGATCTCTTAAGGTGTGCGTCCTACTGCAAAGAACAGTGTTTTGGTTTTTTTCTTTCTTTTCTTTTTTTAATATCTTCAGCTAACACTTGCTCCAGGGCATCACACTTAAAGCAGGTAAAGAAAGAGTAAGCCGACTTCACGAACAAATCTCTCGAGTAGAATATGCCTTGTAAGACACAGAACGAAACCTGTAGGTGCCAAAATACACATCTTAGACTGTGCATCCCTCGCCATTTGTAAGCTCTATGTTTTTAAATACCCCATGAAGTTGTACAATGTTTGTGGAGTGTAAAATCAGATATTTTAGAGAAAATTAATTACATTCAGTTAAAATTAAGCAAATGCAAAACTTCAAAAATAAAACAATATTGAAACATTTATATATATGTAATTAAAAAATTAACCAACACGAAACCCTTTTTCTCTAAGCAAATATGAATTTGTGTCTATGTACAAAATGACTTCTTTCCACATTTCAAGACTGAGTTTGCATCTGCCTCTTCCAGAACTCCTTTTATAGAGCCTCTAGAAAAGAAGGGAATACCTTTAAACTTCATTTGATTTAAATAAACAGGCAGCTAAACCTGGTCAGACACTCCTGTGGTGAGTGTTTCAAACCACTGTAGAGCCTTGCTCTCCTGGTTGATTCCCAGGGATTCTGCGTCCTCATGACTAAGCCTCGGGGGTCATCTCTTTGGTTTCTTTCTTTTAAAATTGTCTTTTGTTTCAGATTTCCTGTTGATTTTTTTTAACCATCTCGAAAATCACCCAGCTGTTGTTTCAAAACTTTTCCACAACCTCCAGACTCAACCCAAAAGTTGTCTCTGTTACCAAATGACTGTGCCCTCCCACAGGAGCACGGAGGGGGCTGAGTGTGCGCTTAGGCCTTGCATGCTTAATCATAACGGACGAGTGTTTACACTTGTGTTGGTGAGCGCTTTCTGATTCTGACGCTTGGTTTTCTTCTGATTTTGTTTCCACAGGACATTTGGGCTTCCAGGACAGTTTTGTCACATCAGGTGTTTTCAGTGTGACCGAGCTAGTAAGAGTGTCACAAAGTAAGTATAATTTTCCTCTGATTTGGTCCAGATTTGCCGTCAGTTTGTGTTTCCTCTCACATAGGGTATTTCTTTCAGAAACTCTTTTTGTTCTTCTCCGTAGAGGAGCTTCACCACTGAGTTTGTTTGGAAGCCAATATTTCTAAGCTGGGAACAATTAGTATTTTTAAGTGAGCCATTATGTCAGGGCCAATACGGAGTGTCTCCCAAATAGTCCTGGGTACATAGTATGAACTTGGCTTTAAAAGATTTTGACTCTTCCCTCTGGTTTCTAAAGAATTCTGCACTTAAGAGAATTTGTTTCTGACCTTTAAGCAATGCTAATGCTCTCTGTTTGAGTGGCACGTTACAGCATGGTCATTACCAGCTTGTCAATACCAACTGCAGCAAAGACGGAAGAGTGCGTGCCACCACCCAGTTCTGTTGATCAAAGGCCCATTGATTGTTTGTTATGACATAATTCAAGCAGTCCAAGAAGCATGGAAGCCTGTCTGTCTTTGGCTCTGTGTCTCTTCTTTCCCCACCTCACACATACACCTCCAGAACACCTCTGTTTTAAAACCATTCCTAAAGTGACCACCTACTCTCAGTCTCAATTTTAAAGTGAAATTACAAGGGAACCCACAGAAACAACGAGCCTGGGCCCAGAGGTGCTCACAGAGCCTGGACCAGCAACCAGAAAACCTGTATGGGACTGACATAGGCACTCTGCATGTGGGTGACAATTGTGTAGCTTGGGCTACCTTTAATCCCCTAACAGTGGGGGTAGGGGCTGTCCCAACTGCTTTGGCTGGCTTTTGGGAACCTCTTCCTCATACAGGGGTACCTTGTCCAGCCTCAATACAAGAAGAGGCGCTTAGTCCTACATCAACTTGACATGCCTTGCTTTGTTGATACCCATGGGAGGCCTGGCCCATTCTGAACAGAAACAGAGGAAGAATGAATGGGGAAAACGGGGAGGTTGTGGGAGGAAATGGGAAAAGAGGAAGGGGGGGGGAATTATGGTTGGGATGTAAAATAAATCAACAAATTTAATTAATAAAAGTAAAATTAAACAAATACTAAAGATTTACTTTTATCCTCTACCTATTTCAGAATACTAATGGTAGGTAAGTTATATTGTAAAACACGACTTTCAAATGGCATCAAGCCCTTTGCGGAAGGAAATGGAGTTTGTAGCCCCTGATGTATGTGTTATAGGCTTGAAAGGAGGCCCAGGTAAACCAGTTAGTTGGTCCTAATAGATGCAAGGAAACTCAAGCCAGATGATATTCTAAGCCTAGATTTTTTTTCCACTCTGTTTTAATCATCACAGGCTAGCATAATCTTGTATGTCCAAAAAATAGGCGACGATATGAGCCTGAAGGAAACTCCAGGAGTTCTTGACCATTTATTATTTGTTTGGTGCTCTGCTAGGCCTTGGGGAAGGGTTTACCAATTAATCCTTGCAACAAAGGTTACAGGTGAGCCTAAGGACCATTTATGTAGTGGAAGTCATCTATTCAAAGTCAAGCGGTGTAAATGGTTCAGGTAAGCCTTGATGTGGCCACAATCTGAGACTGACACAGGGGAGTTTTAGAAACTTTTCTGTTTAAGACCAGGCTTAAGTGCTGGAAAGGCAACTGCGTATGCTAGAATTCTGGCAGCCAGAGCGGTGGCCATTGGTGATGAGGTCCTTCTGGGTGGTAATGGTAGAATCCTCAGTGAGAGGCAGTAGAAGTAGCAGGTGGTGGCCTGCCTTAGAGATCCTGTAGTTGTGTTATGAAAGGTGTCCAAAGTACCAGCTGAGGGGGAGCTGGCTGGCATTGTTGAACAGGAAGACATGTGCCTCTCTGGTTAGAGCATGGTTGAATTGCCAGTCTATGATCTGGGCATAGACAGCAATGCACATATATTAAAAGTTGTCAATATTCTGAATTTTTTATACTCTTACTAATAAGAGCATATAAAGAGTATATCTTATCAGAGTGTATCAGTCATAGCAGCATTAGAGGGAAGTATATTTTTTGAAGCTTAATTGAGATCCAAGCATAGCCTTGCTTTTTAAAAACAAAATCCTTTTTACTCTAATATTAGAGCTTTAGCCCATTTCATTCTGCCTTGGCTACTCAAATCTTGCATTAGTCTTCATTACCAGCAGAGTTCCAAGGTCTGGGGGTTGTAAGAGGCCAGACAGCTCAGAAACATCCCTGGCATCTAGCCCTTCCTCCTTTCCCTTATTTTCCTTTCAGCTCTTATAGCCAAGATTGATTAGCCCTCCCCTCAGTCTCGGGCAGCATGATTGCCAAGTGAATTCTACATGTTCCTTCAAGATTGCCAGAGGGGATGCCTGCCCTTGGGGCTAAGTTTGCAGCGTGTCTTGGATTGGTTCCTGTGCCTGTGTAGGGGGCTGGTTAGCAAAGGCCTGGCATTGTGAGCATCCTTCAGCTTCTCAATGCTTGCCGGTTCTGCACACTGCTGTGTAATCGCTCCAGGACTCACTCACACATGGCCTTGTGCTGACTGCAGCTGTTTGGCAAGAGCAGGACCAGGCCGCATCAGCTAAACTGTGGCTTCAGGCCAAACTGGTCAACTGTATGCCAGAGACCCTCTCTTCCTAGGGTCTTTAATCTAGGTTTGTCAAGGTTTATTTTGTCAATCTCCTTGGCTACTTGCAAGAGGGATCTCCAAGCTGGACATCAGCCTGAACACTTTTCTCAAAGGCATATGCCGTAGTTAGGTTTCTATGCCTGTGATAAACTCTGACCAATAAAAGGCGGGGGGGGGGGGGAAAGAAAGGGTTTATTCTCCTACAGGTCACACTCAGTCATCAAAGGAAGCCAAAGAAGGAACCTAGAGGCAGGAACTGAAGCAGTGACCACAGAGGAATGCATTCTACTGGCTTGCTCTTAGACAGTCCAGGAATACCTGCCCAGGAATGATCAGTGGACTCGGCCCACCAACATCAATCATTAATCAATACAATGCCCTATGACATGCCCACTTGTCAATCTAACGAAGATAGTTCCGCAGCTGAGGCTCCCTCTTCCTAGTTTGTGTCAGGCCGACAAAAGCTAACTAGCAGAGCATGCCATCGAGTCGAATAAAGAAGGTGGGTCCTTGCTCATTCCTCAGAAACGTGTTGCCCCTTCTCTTCCTGTACCCACATGGGGAGAGCTGAGCCCCTGTTTTAGGGATGTAGGGAATTTTTGCAGATAAGCGGGGCTAAGGAGCATTCTGCATCCTTGAAATAGGATTAAGCTAACTGGAAATGTGTTGCTGAGACCCAGGATGTTAGCCCTGCATTGTTCAATTTGGATATTAAAAATGATGTGAGTGAGAATTTACCAAGTACATACCTTGTACTTTGGGCTAGATATGTGGACACTGCTTCACTTGGCGCTTCTGTGCCTGGGTCATTGTCCCTTTTCACAGATGAAGGATGCTGCGGTACTCAAAGACACTGAGCATCTTGGTCTTGCAAGCCTTTGTCGTGATTGTTCCTCTAACTCCATCATAGAATAAAATAGACCAAAGGATCCTGGGCTTTGATTGATTGACCATTTCTTGTTGAGGTGGCACATCTTTAAAGTAATGAAAATTTTAAAGGATTGCTGTAATGCAAAATTGAACGAGTAAAATACATAATTATATTCTCCCTAGATTCATTTTCAATACGATTTGTTTTAAATTAGTACTCTTCGTATTTTTCATTCTGGCAGTGCATGCTGTACACTGAACCCAGAGTTTCAGCATGCTAGATAAGTCCCATACCAATTAGCTACATCACCAGTCCTGGGAAAAAATATATTCGAGCAGTTTTTTAGGTTTATACTTTTCAGTTAGCAAAACACAGAGTCCCTCATGCCCCATCTCTAACCGTTTCCCCTGTTATTAACAGCTTTGGGTAGTTTGCTACAATTCTTACTATAGGTGAGCCAATATTGACACGCAATTATTAACTAAAGTGTAGAGTGTGCATTGGGATTTCCTCTTGAGCTTTTGTTCCTGGTATCCATTCTAAATGTCTCCACAAAGCTGTAACAGAGCGCATCTCCTATACGTATCATGCAGGATCATCTCACTGTCCCGAATCGCTGTGCTCCACCTGCCCACATGGCACACACGCGCACACCTCTTAGATCGCTCTGTTGTTTTACCCCTTGTGTGGGTGTATTTCACTGGCCCTTATGTCAGAGTTCCTTATTCCCTCAGAATGTCGTCCTTGGTGATCCACCCTGACCTGGTTTTTTATTCGTCAAAGGCACAGCTAGATGTGACCATGCACAGGGTGGATACTTCATGTAACTCAGATATGGTCCTCTGGCATTGAAGGGTTGCTCTTTCCAGAAACCTAGTGTTAGCCTTCTCCATTTGATCATAGAAATATTTATTTCCCTGGGGATTCTAGTGAGGTTTTCACTGTAGTGGAGTGGGGCCTGCCAGTTCAGTATTTGCAAATGAAAAGTCACTGAGATAACTATACGCTGATTGTATTGGTTGTGACCCTACCATCTCCAAGGTGGCAAAGACAGAGAAACTCAGCCTCACACGTTCCTAGGTGAAAGTTAGACTAGACAGCCCAGCTGCCTGACGATAAATGCCTGGATCAGATGCAAGGAACTGCTGAACTCGGGACTCCAGCTGGCCCATGGGAGCTGCAGGCACCCAGGAACTCTCTCATCTTTGTCTCCTCCCTTTCATTTTTGCCATCATCATCTGATGTTGGGGAACTGTAGCAAAGGAAGTCCTGTAGCTGAGAGTACGGATCCCGTTCTGTTGCCTGTCTCCACACGTGGCGGGACCATCTGAACCCCGTCTCGTTATTTATTACCTTGTTCCACAAGAGGGAGAAAACACAGACCACTGCATGCTGGGCCAGAGAAAAGGAAGAATTCAGAACAGAGCAGAGGCTCCGGAGAGCGACTGTGGTTCCGAATCACTGAGGTTGTTTTAGCATAATCCCATGAAGGAGGAGACAGGAGCCATCTGTTGAGATGGTGCTTTATTACACAAAGCCCTCCACAGGCATTTTCAGATAGGCCCCTCCCATGAGCTGCGGTGGAGAGCCCATTCTGCTGGCTGCTGAACGTCGCCGCTTCAAGGGCTCTCTGTCAGGCCCATTCTAGTTTATTTTGTGCCAGCGTTTCCTCAAAGTATGTGCTCCGCGGCTGCCAAATGTCCCTCCTGGTGTGCGCTCAAAAAGTTCTCCAAACCCCACTACTGCTCATTTTCTTCCCAAGTGCTGACTGTTTCCCTTGAAGTCGCTGGAGTTGACTCTGAAACCTTAAAGGCCTCAGTGGGAACGAGCGAAACCACAGATACACACAGCCCTTTGTGCCTCTGGTCTGCCGGTTCTGATTGCCAGCGCGGGTCGGTACACCCAAACTGGCTGCAAGGGTTAAGTAAACTCCGCGGCTCACGATGACTTCACAGCCCTGGAATTCTGCAAAGCCAGGATCCTCAGTACACTGTGGCTGGCCTTAGAATCTTTGGGTGTGAAAACCACTCTCAGCTAGCTCCTCAGCCCGGGCTCTGGTTCCTGCTGCATGGCTGCAGAATCTATTAAAGTCGGGCAGATGAATTACCCTGACTCCGCCACAAAGCCTGGCTGCCCTGGTGGACTTGGGGTTCCTGAGTTGTTTGTCAATGGAGAGTGGCGGTGAATGGAACAGGCCTGTGCCTCAGCCTGGCATGAGGTGGCACCCTAGTGGCTGTTTCCCCGCCTTGGGAACGTGCACTGTTGATATTCTCACACAGAAACCATGACGGAGTTCTGAATACAGCTTGTTTTTGAACTTCATTTGTAAGTCCTCGGTATGGCTTCCAGTGCCCAGATCCGTGCACATAGGTTTTGTAAGAACCACTGACCAGAGTCTAACCTGACGTGGCAGAAATACTGAAGCAGGATTAACTCAGTGGAAAGGTACAGTAAGGAAATAAGACTTGGGTAGGAATAAACTAAAACTTGAAAATACAAATTGTTCTTACGTAGAAAGACGAATGAAGAAGTGGATCTCAGATGAGAAGAAGTCTCCGATACCCCATTCTTTGGGGGTCACCACTCAAATGGCTGCAGTTCTTTCTGCCTTTGCTGAAGCAGGATAACTTAGAAACTTGTCTGAGCAGGCAGCCCGTTGGCTCTCTCTGTTAAGGCACACAGTAACAATGCCCAGGACACAGAAATTATTATTTTTAAATAATTTATATTCTTAAGCAAGGTCTTCATTCGAAAGAAACCATTTGGGTTTCAGCATTAAGGGAAGAAACAAAAAGACGATGATAAAAAATAGACTCCAGCCACAGCACGAGCAGTCGCTATGACCTTGCCTTTGTTTGCCATTACACAATTCAATGGCAGGCCACTCAAACTATGCTCTCGATCAATATCCTATTAAAGCCGCACAAAAAGTCTCCATAAACTTAGTGGTTAGCTATGTTTATAAATGGAACTCGGCATAATTAGATGGTCAATAGCAGGCTCTACTAGTAATTTTAAAATGAGCATCACACGTCTTCGGTGTAGAAGCCAGAGCCGCCCCTTTTGGAAGGAAGGTACGGTGTGCAGTGGACAATAGGTTGGAAGGCCTTTTAAAAGATCGTGTCTACGTCCAAGATACAGCCTTTACAGAAAATCTGTTAAGTTAGTTACATAATAGGAAGTGCTGATCAGTCCCTTAATTTTTTTTTCGAGTCTCAGCTACTTTATTCTAAATGTATTACAGCATTGCAAATGCTTCATTTTCTAGTTTAAATCAAGCCCCCACATGGAGAGAAAATAATAAATGTTGCCACACTCTTAGGAAGAAAAAAAATCAGTCTGTCTGGCTTAACTTAACAGATTTCCTCCAGTATAATTCAATACAATTTAAAAATAAATGTTGAAATTGGATTATTTCTGAAGAATGCTTTGTCATAGAGTTTTTTCCTTTGACTCATTTGGGGTAAGTGTCTGGATGGGAAAGCAAGAAGCAAATGAGAGGGGCTGGCAGGACTAAGATTTCCTACCACTTCTTTGAGAGCCCATTCACATATTGGTGGCTCAACATACTTCTATCCCATCCTCACCAACCAAATTGATGAGCTACTAAGGTCACCTACCCAGATGTTGGCTTTGTCCTCAGCTGGTCCTGCCCTACCATTAGGCATGCGTGTGTCCTGTGTTGGGTATATGTCCTGGCCATTGTTTGTGCACTACTGTGCATGTTACAAGTGGTGGGAGTGTGTTTCTGACACTGGGCAGCACTGGGCATGAGTGTCCTGTGCTCTGTTAGACTCACACGTGTGCCAGTCCTGGTTAGAGCCACTAATGACTGGGTTTGGGCTCTTTGTTCTCTATCCTCGGCTGAAGCCTCTGCTAAGTTTACCAGATTCTGAGTACTCTTAGGATAGACAATAGACCCTGGGAAAAGAAGCAGACATAATACCCTGATGCACATTCTAACTCGTTGTCATGGTCTCTTTTTGTAGGTCCATCAATTGCTAATCTTTTCTAAGTCACTCCTGCTCATACTTTCTGTGGTTAGCGCAGACTATCCATGATCAAAATGGCTATATGGTTCCATGAGTAGTTCAGGATTTATATTGGGGATGAAAGCTTAAACCTTAATAGCTTTAGTACTTTGGTAAGTATTTATAATGCTCCTTGTCTATGTTTCCCTCATAGGTTATAATCATTTATTTAATATAAAATATTTAAAGTCCTGGCTATATGCTGAGCATAAATCTGAGGGCTAAAACAGTGTTGCGTCTCAGGAACATAGCAGAGGTAAAATAAGAGGATCCCTAAGGTTGAATTACTGAGAGCCTAATAATGGTAATTTCTGTCATCATTGCTATGAATCAAGCCTTTGCCCTTGACCCTCTACTGTGTGTTCTTGAGCTGATCCTTGAGCTGACCACTATCAGCAAATTGTTTAAAAATATGCACATGTGTATAATTAAGAATTACCAACTTTAGGATTGAATCCTAATAATTGGTTATTACAAACATTGTAGTGCTCACTTCAGTTAACTGTGACAAAATAAGAACATACCAATACTGTTCTTACTCATCTATCTAGAACATTCTTAATCTTTGTGGTTTTAGCCAAAGCCTACCTTTCTGCAGCATTCTGGGTAGCTAGTAGGTATTTAATGGGTAATTGAGTGTTCAAAAATCCTCATTCTGACACTGGCAGGTTGCAGGTTGTAAGTGGTCAGCCATTAATGGGTTAACCATATCTGCATTTTAAGTAATGCATAATTCTATAGTATTTAAAAATATGCTTCTATTTCTGAGCAAAAATTCAGGAGATCACTACTGATAATATGCCCTTTAGTAAATCTTTATTTGCTCATAGGCCCCACTTTGAAGAACAGATGTTACTATCTAATGAATAACACTGGGAAGCTAAAAAGCTTCTTTTTGATTTCCAAAAGCCTGATAGAAATTCTTTTGTCCCACAATAAGGACCCAAAGTGTGATGAGAGTTGGTTTGGGATATCTGATCATAGCTAACTGTCACGGATTGGAAAGACTGTTGTTGGTAGCCTCTAGACATGTCTGGAATGAAACTGAGTGAGCACAGTCAGAAAAGTTGTTCCACACAACAGATGCTAAGCTGAACCATGATTAATAGGAGTTCATAATTAACACCCAGTAAGTGGAGGAGGAAAAATGAAGCAGTTCTTGCTGAAAATGATTCAGTTGTTGTTGCTGTTGTTTGTTACTGCTGTTTTGTAGACAGGTAATTAGCGGGTTATTAAGAAAGGATTCTGTTGATACAGCTAATGGTCAATACCAGCGTACTCCTCTGGAAGGAGCTTATGTGTAGAAGCCCTTCCATGGTTTATAGATCATTGTGGTAAGACGACCTTTTATGCCATCAAATCTATCCCCTGTCAAGAAGACTGAATCCTATGACTGAGGCTTTATCTTATCCTAAACGGGTGCCATATCTGACTTCAACCAAAAGCTTAGACAAGATGGTGCTGCTCTAAGATGCAGAAAATCAATTTCAGTCCCAAAGGCAGAAGCCACTAATACAAGAGATCAGTGAGCATCATTCACCGCCCCATGGCCGCTCTCCTGGACCGAGTGTGAGGTGCTGCATCCAGGCCTATAACTATAACTAGCTATAACTCCTCATGCTGAAAACCTGGAGAAGAAAGAAGAGGACACAAAAGTCTTGCTACTATATGGTGGTCACTTATGTCATGAAACACATCTCCCCAGTGACCATGAGACAGCAAGGACAAGGAGAACAGGCTATGGCTCCCTGTTTCTTTAGGCAGATATCTAGAAATACCTGAGATCAGATGCCTCCACTATTCCTGCACACTTTGCTAAACATCTCCGTCTATTTTCTGATTTGTAAATGAGAATAATGTTAATATATTCTCTAGGGGTAGCATAGGATAAAATTATATATCTTATGTACATTATCTGGCACATAATAAAAATCAGCAGACAGGATTCCTTTGCTGTTTTCATTAGCACGCTCATTTGATTGTTGTTCAATTCAGTAAACATTTGTTACATGTATAATCTGTGAAATGACCTATGCTGTATGCTAAGAGGGATATGTAAATAAGAGACAGCTCGTCCTTTGTAGATATTAAGTCTGAGTTCCTCAAGCTTCAAGACTTACTTTCTGCACAAGACATATTATATGCACTCAAGTGCCTGAGTAAGAATAACTTACAAATTAAACTTAGAGTAGTTACCTGTTAAAGGTAAACAAACCTTTATGATTCAAAGTGGAATATAACACAGTATCAGTGAATTTAGCCTATTTTAATAAAGTTGAAATAGCTTTCATGAATAAAAATTTATGTGCTTCTCATACCTACATACACAAACTCTCTCTCTCTCTCTCTCTCTCTCTCTCTCTCTCTCTCTCTCTCTCTCTCTCACACACACACACACACACACACACACACACACAAGTTCCTTAACTTGTGTCCACGAGGCATGGCTGTGTGAGTGAGGTGATCTGCGTGTGCTAGCTAGCAACTGCTTTTGTGGGGTTAAAAGCATTCTGTTGACTTTTGGCAACTAGCACTGCATTTCAGAAAAGAAAAAAAAAAGTATTGCTTAAACCTTTTCATAGCAGGCAAGCTCACACAGAGGGAAATCCATGTCTTAGTTCAGTGCCTTCCTTTTATGTTCCTCTTTGAAAAACCCTACTCCCGGCCTGCATTTGGCCACTCCTCTAAACCCAGGGGTAGAAAGGGGAGATCAGCACGTGGTTTACAGACCAGAAATCTGCTTGGCAAAGGAGTTGCTGAAGGCTGTGGTGTAGAAGCTGCAGAGAAAGTACCTTTATGATTGATTTCCATTCAAGTCAGACTGACTGCAGCGTGGTCATTTTTCTAGCCCATAACTGCTCACCCTGCAGCGGTCTGCTATCTGCGGGGCGTCTGAATTATAGCAGCCTATGTCCGCGTTACCTCTTACACAAATTCCTTACACCGGTCTCTTTTTCCATGCGAATTCATCAGTTTTACAGCCCGTCATAGCCACAGTCAGGAAGCTCCGGCAGAGAACACAAATTGATAAAATGAGTTAATTTGACCATACTTATTTTTCTTTTCTTTCTAAAAAGCCCTCTCTTTTAGGCAGTGTTCAGGAAACATATTACAGTAAAAGGGAGATAACAAAGGAGTCGGATTTTCTTGCCATAAATTACTTTCCAAGTTAATTTCCTTTAACGATGATTCCAGATTCGCCAGTTTTCATAGCACTGTGTGTCTCACAACTGAGCCTTTGATGGAAAGAAGAACAAGTATTTTCCCACGTTCACTCCTTCTGTGGCAGTGACATGGACTTTCTTACAGGACCTTTGCCAACATTTCCGGCATAGAACTGTGTGCTATTGTTGGAGCCCCCAGTCTAGAGTGCAAACTCCAAACTCTCTGGGAGTGTTTTTTGGTCACACAATTGAAAGAAAAAGATGTCTTAATTTTTCATAGTTATTTTATGAGTTAGAAATCGAGTGCTGAGTCCTCATAGCCTTGGGAAGGGATTGATGGCCCTTGGTCCTTTTTTTCCCCCTTTGTGTGTATTGGGGAAGGAGCATGCCCATCTGAGGGAAGGACAGCTGTGATGTCTGACCCCTAGACTGCAAGCCTCTCAGGGGCAGAAGTTTTCATGCCCTGCCCACTGTTTTCAAGCATATGAAGCAATGCCTAAGGTACCAAAGGGACTCTTGGATCTGCACTGTCCCAGGAAATTCAGCCTCTGTGTGCCTTCAGCTGTAGGCTGGACGCATGGGTAGATGCTGTGATAACACTTCCTGAAGAGTCCTGCTGAACAAGCCGTACACTCAGCACCATCATCTCCCAGGCAGCGGAGCCTAGAAATTTGGATAGGATTTTTTTCCCCATAGTCCTCTCTTTCCAGCAATGCAGCCCTGAGCAGATTGTCTCTGGTGGATGGCAGAAGTTCAATAACCACAGCCCTCTCCAACTGCTAATGTGTACAGAAGAGCAGGTCATCGAGAGGGCTGGCTACCGAAGTAACCCCTTTCTTCCAATAGCCCACATTACTATAATGATGCCTTAATAGCAAACCATTTATTAAGAAATGACACAGAGTACATTCGACTCATGACAGGAATGAGGGGGAAGGGAAGATGCATGACTTAGAAATAACATCTGAAGGCTCAATTTCCAAAGTTAACCTTCTGAGAAAAACTCCTTGGTGAACAAGATACTTAGGCTAGAGTAATTGCCGTCTTTCTTAGGAAACAGGGGCCTCTTCCTCTATGCCTATGCGTATTTATAGAAGACACTTTCATTTTTACTCCAAGTCGAGGGAGGTGGATGGGGATGCTAACTATTTCCTTGATTCAAAGTGTATTTATTGATCTTCAACTGTCTACACAAAGGGGAGTGGGCTGTTTCAGGGTGCAGAGGCAGTTCTGGGATATGGATGACTTCAGGTCAGGTGGTGTGATCTGTCTTCATGACTTGGGGAAGTTGTTCCATCTCTTTGTGCCTGGGCTCTTTCTTAGTGGCACTCTGAGGATTAAGTGGGAGGACAGGCTTAAAGATCTTAGCCTAGCAGCTGGCCCATGAAACCCCGCATAAGAGTATGATGATGATGACGGTAGTGCTGGGGGCCAGTTTTGCATGGTTATCATCATTATTTTGCTACATGGCATTAGTATTTCTAGATACATGGTGTGCTACGGTCTCCAAAAGCCTCCCCACCGTTTCTTTCTGGTGTTCTGTCTTCATTGCTTATCAGAAGCTCTGCCGGTTTTCCAGATGGGAGGCTCAGAGAACGTTATGCCTGTTAGAGGGACATTGTAACAGGAAGCCTGCATGTAGGTGTGAGGCACTCTCCTGGCTGGTTACAAGGTGACCCTACATAGGGTATGGACTGCATACATGTACAGTGACGTGAACACGTGTGAGCCAGGCCCTTGTATGGAAGGCACAGTTTGGGTCTCTGCATTGTTAGGCTTAGTTAACCCAGGTTGAGAAGCTCATTCTCATTTTAGATTCTGGAATGCTTTAAAATATTAGATGTGCATGTTTGCCAGTCTCTGAAATCACTCACAATGATTCCATTGAGCACTTTGGATCAGACTGTCTGGGGCCTTTGCTGCGTCCTCCTTTACTGAAAACTACATGGAACATAGGAGGTCAATATAAGGCCCATTAAGGAACACGTATGTGGGCTGAGTTATTTTTTTAAATCTGTGTAGAGGTAGTGCACTGTATTTACATATGCATGTTTCTTCCTTCACATGTTCTGGCTCCCTTGATGCTGTAAACAGGTAACAGAGGAAGGAGACATTTCCCTAGAGCAGATCGCACAGCACGTGAAGTGTTCAGAGGAAGGGCCAGCGTCCACCACTGTGTAGCTAGGCCTCAGAGTTCGCCCACTCCTTCCAGGCTTTGCCTCACCACTCCTCCTTACCACAGCGGGCTGCTCTCATGCTCAGGGCTGAGGAAGCTTTCCCAGCAAGCCAGAGCCTCAACTCCACTCTGAAATTTGTGGAGAAAACTTAAATTCAGATTCTTGACCCTGACAGGCCTTTCCATTCTCTCTGGTTACCAAGGCTGGAGGCCCCAGGAGGCCCCAGGTACAGGAGCATCTGCCGTGGTATTATGTGCAGGCAGCTCCAGTAGTGATGAGCGGCAAGGGACATCTTGCATAATAGCCCATTTTATACATAAAAAATATTGTGGAATAAAAGATGAAATTATGCAAATAAATTGAGTACAGAAACAAATGATAGAATGAGTAGCAGCATTATTGAGTGGAAATATGTTTATGTTATTGTCAAGATGAGCTAAAGGCCTCTCTCTTATTAAAGCTTGTTATTGAAACAGGTGCTCGATTTTCAGGTTTCCGTATCTTAGTAAAGAACTGCTTTTACATGACAGCTATGCTTGAGATTCAGTCATTGCTATTAGTCAACTCCATGTATAGTTTTAGAAATTGCTCTATCCCTTCATGTCTTCAGAGTCCATAGTTACTTAAGGTACTCTACAGTTCATCCTGCCTCCCGAGCAACCATCCTGAGAAGCCCTCGTTCCTGTTACAAGGAGGTGCCAGTAGGATACAGAGTGTCCTGATTGGTATAACTGATACCCGGTTCCTCCTGGCCATCCTTGGATCTCATCTCACCTCATCTTCTTGTTTAAATGATATCACTGCCTCGTGTTTTACCAACTCAATCAACCACCCCTTCTCTCATGAGTGAGAAGTATTTCTAGATTATAAATGCAAAACCCCAAAGGCTGCTGCCCCCCCTTTTTCTAGGGATTAAAACTCAGTACAGCCACCTGCATATATGACCAGTGTTTATTGATTGCCTCCGGTTGCCAGGGGCAATGCGTAGACACTGGCAATCTCACTGCAAAGGTTTCTACTCCCAGAGATGCTAAATGCATTGATGGTTCACAGACTTGTGATGCTCCAGACTCAACTCCGGACTCCTGAAGAAAAGACCAGATCCTTTGTGACCTAACCTCAGCCATCCATTGTGACTCTACGTTAGCCCTGGTTTTTGACACTCTGTGTCCTGTGACACAAAGCTGTCAGAAACCCAGGCAACATTTTCTGTTCCCTTATCTTTAGGCTCTTCACTCTACCCAGAATCCCTACTTTCCTTCTGGTTCTCCGTGCCCCTCCCGTCCTTTCCACACCCAGATACATTTTCTCAGGCCCCTTTACTGCCTTGAGCCTCTTCTTCCGAAGCCGGGTTAGACACTCACTTGGGGTGCCAGTTTCAGGATTACTGTCCAAAGGCTTCTCAGCTATCTCTACCTTAATCTGCCAGCTTCCCCTGTAGTGTGTTCATGGGCGATGTCTCTGGTCTACATGTCTTCTGCTCCCAGCAGTTACTGGTAATAACAGTGCTCCATGATCATTTCTTGAGTAAAATCTGGGCTGGTGTGTTCCTAATTATCTTTTTTCCTAATAGATATTAATGCATTGAATGTATTTCTCTACATTGGTGGACTTAATATCTGTAATATATGTTATATTTTAAGTGTATCTACTGTACTTCTTTTACATAATATTTCAAAAAGACTCCTTGAACCATTACTCTCAACATGGAATTTACAGTTTAAAAAAAAAGATTGGTAGGTGTGACTAATTTCATTCAAAAAAATACTTGTTAAGCTACTGTAGGCAAGGCATCTAGAAGTGGGAAGATATCAAAACACAAGTAATCATGTCTCCAAAATGATCCACTATAAAGATAATAGATTGGACCAATTGGATCAGAAGTTTTCAAAATCTGCTATGAAGTATGGGTAAAAACTACTTCAGCTTCACGGGCCATGCGATCGCATCATCGCTGTAGTTCTTCCTGTCACCGCAGCATGCCGTGCAAGGAGCCCTTCTTTGCAAAAACATAACTCATACACACAACACACCAAAAAAATCAAATCCCACCAAACTAACAAACAAACAACAGACCTCAAATACAGATGTATGCAGGGAGTTCATGTGCTACCAAGACAGGAGAGTGTGCACAGTTCCCATTGCAGGAAACGGGGGGGCCTAGATGGACGGATTCACTCTCATTAAAACTCAGATGGAATTCCAAAACACCGATAAGGAGACGCTGTTGGGATCAAAGGAAGAAAACCTAGAGAAAATTTAAGGCAGTCATTTTTGAAAAAAAAAATTAAGACTAAAATATGAGAGGTATTTTCATTTTAAACATCCAGGAATGCCGCAAGCTTGGTGACAGTTTACTGTTACAGAAAGGAAAAGATAAAGGGCGCCTCAGAAAGAATGTGCCTTTCTGGTGTAGACCATCTTTACTGTCGGTGTTCCTTTGATGTCACAGTTTATTCGTGTCTATTCCGGATAAGCTTTGCAGATGAATGCCAACAGAAAATGTGTTCCATGCTACGCTAACATCAGTTCCTGTTGATGTGGAATCCATAGGACTTAACTTATGGCTTGTTTGTTTGTTTTCCTCTCTCTAGCACCAATCGCTGCAGGAACCGGCCCCAACTTTTCTCTCTCTGATTTGGAAAGTTCCTCATACTACAGCATGAGTCCAGGAGCAATGAGGAGGTCTCTACCCAGCACATCCTCGACCAGGTAAGTGAATTGGTGGCCTTCCAAGAGGCTAAAACACAGAAAAGCACACCTTGATTTTGAACTCTGAGCATGCTGGATATTTAGCAATGTGTCTGTAACAGTAGAGGGAACAAAAGAAGTAGGGTAAGCCTCAATAGGCTATCTCATTAGAGAGCCAAAGCAAATATACATGAGACAAATAGCAAGTCACACACACACACACACACACACACACACACACACACACACACACACCAGTAAGAGAACCAATTACTTCAGGTGTATTCCATGAAATAAGCATGGTTTTGTCCAAAATGGTGAGGTGCTCCACTCTGAATGCTTTAAGGCGAGGCAGGAAAGGCACGGTGTCTGGATGAGGGATAATTTGAGCGAAGACATGGAGAAGAGTGATAATGGATGCAGCATATTCTCTGGGAAAGATGGCTGGGCTTGGCTGGGGAAAAAGAGGTGAGTGCTCTGGCTTGATTGGGATATGGTGGGAACTGAGGACACCGGCCTAAGCACCCTGGCCACAACCGTTTTAGCCTGCTGGACCCCATAAGTTCCCCAAAGATGCATCTGATTTGGTATCCTGGTATGAGGTTATAACAGAAATACAGGTCAGATAGCAGGAGAGGGCCATATTTTGGACCCAGGTGGTCCAGGAGGCCTGCAAAAGCCAAGGTTGGAAAGCACGGCTTCCTGTGAGTGCCAGACTTCCTGATACCCTTAGTTAACTATCAGAGCCAACATCTGGAGAAGCCCTTTGCAAGACCCTGCTGTCTCTAGATAACCTGTACCACGGGCAGGGGATTAGGCATCAGAGCCATGGCGTTCCTAACAAATTGGCTTTAGCACTGGACTGACAGCAAAGAAAGGAGCAGAGTAGGGCTGCCAATCATGTTTGTGGCTTTGCAGAAAAACATTTATCAAATGCGATTTCTGTTAGACATTTATGATTTAAAATAATGCCCAGAGCATGGACATTCTCCTTGGTGTGGGAATCTACCTTACCTTTATGAACAGTGTCTTAAGCATCAACGTGAAGATAAATTAAGCTGTCATTTTCTAACACTGTATTATATCTTCAGCATTGTTTAAATGTCCTCCCTGGTTCATTACAGTATCACCTCCACAAGAAAACAAAAGTCTCAAATCCCAAATGCATTTATAATAGAAAAGGGGGATTGAGAATACATTTGGGTGTTAATACACTTGGAGGATTTTTAATATTTGCTGCCAGAAGAGACAGTGCACTCTGTCAACAGTAAAAGCTTTGTAAATACTTACGGGTGGAGCTTAATTTAAAAGTGCATGGGTGACTTGTTTTTCACATGTGAGCCTCTGTCCCATGGACCTCTCTTGCAGTGTCCCTTTCCTCCTGTCCTTCCACACACTCCTATTCTGCAAATAACTAGTCCTGATAAGGAGTTAATTATAAATATTACTAGTTAATAACTTAGTAATGTTTGATTTTTTTTGTTGTTCTCTTCCTGAGAAGTTCATTTATTTATTGTTTTCTTAGTGTGTAGGTGTGTGTGTGAGAGAGAGAAGGGGAGAGAGAGGAAAGAGTATTCAGGTGTGCTTGCAAGGATGTAAAATAGAAGCTAAAGGACAAATTTTTGGGAGTCAGTTCCTCCTTTCACCTTTACATGAGTTTCCTAGAGGGAACTTGAGTTATTAGCTTTTCTCAGCAAGCACCTTACCTGTTGAGGCATCTCACTGTCCACAATAAAGTGATTAAAAAAAAATAAAGAAAAAAAAAGTCCTTCAATATATAGACTCAACAGAATTATCTGTATCACATTAGAAAATATGCCTTGAAGAATGGCCCAGAATCACATACAAAAAATGTTTTAGTTGTCTCCAGCAGACAAGTTTGCCATTGCAGCCCTGGAGCTACTGGAACGCAGAGTAGTTCAGCAGCTTTCCAGGGCCACAGCTCTGGTAGAGACAGGTCACCATTCAAATATGTGTCTTCTTCAATTTACAAACCATAGCTATTTGCAGTGAATTGTCTTAGTAACAATGGTGTATCCAGGAACCATAGAATGTGGGGTCCCAGCAAAGCAGTTATCTCAAATTGTTGACTGTGGTTTCTGTCCTCCCACCAGGTCCCACAGATATTTAGCCCCAAAGAAATCACACAGAGGTCTATGTTAATGATAAACTGATTGGCCCACTAGCTCAGGCTTCTTATTAACTCTTATAACTTATATTAACCCATTATTCTTATCTATATTAGCCACATGGCTTGGTACCTTTTTCAGGGGAGCAATCTTCCTTCTTCTGTGGTTGGCACAGGACTGGGGAGGAATGGGCTTCCTCCTTCCCAGAATTCTCCTGTTCTCTTTGATCCACCTCTACTTCCTATCTGGTTGTCCCACCTATACTTCTTGCCTGGCTACTGACCAATCAGAATTTATTTAAAACATAATTGACAAGATACAGAATTTCCCACACTATCAAATCTCCACCTCACCCTGGTCCATGTGGCTGTTGTCTGAGTATTATTGCTTTATGAGTGGCATAAGCTTGTCTTTCCTCCCAGTCTGGCTCTATGCCCTTTGAAGGACAGTGTCTCTTCTCCAACTCAGAAGCAAACAATAGGCACAAAGTATTTTTACTTGGCACCATGGGCACCAAAACAAATCAGAGGAGCTTTGCACACTGACAGGTAGAGATGTTCAGATTGGTTGATGTGAACACTCAGTAAGGGGAATGGTTTTGCCTTGTGGGTACAAAGCAAGGTGTGTCTCATGTATTAGGAAGCATGCAATAGAATCCTTGTATTAGACAGTCAGGATCAAAAGACAGAATCAAGGACCAGTTCATTTATAAAAGTGCAGATAAAGTAAACAAAATAAGCATGAGCTGTGTTTCCCGTGTGTTTTATATTGCAGCAGGATGGGCATCTCCAAAATCACAGAAAAGTTGGATAAAAATAGGAATAAGCGTTTTATTCTAAAGAACTTTGTCACGATAGTCATCCATGTGCAGGTCATAGGATCAGTAACTGTGTCTCAGAAGCCCCCTGCCTATCCTTCCTAGCACTGCCAACTTTCCTTCTTCCTGGATCCTCTTGTCCTTCTATCCACGCATCCATCTTGCAGATGCTGAGCCTGTGTCCATCCTGAATGTCCTTGTACGCAAGCTCAGGTATCCCCACCTGTGCAGTTCACACCTGAATTTTACTAGCACACTCCCAAGAAATCACAAAGTTTTAGAACTCAGAAATATATTAACAAGGAAAGAGCAGCACACAGTGGAATTGACCTCTGGGGTTGGATCTCATTGAATATAGATGCTCGGCTGATCCCTCGTCACAGAAGCTTTGGTGTACTTAAAATAATCTGACTGGAGTAGACACTAGAGATCAAAAAATGATACTGATAAAAAAGATGGAGAATCCTTGGGTTGTCAGCCAGGATACAGTGGACATCACTTGCTCTTCTTATTCCCAAGACCTCAAACTTCTGCCAGTCAGTTTCTCTAAAAGTCTTCGTGTTGGGGGTCAAATCCAGAGCCAGATAAATGATCACATCCGGATACACGTGTAAAGCGAGGAAAGGAGTCTGGGGAAGGGTGGTTAGGGCACCAGCAGGTACAGAAATCTCCTGGGAAGTGAATCTGCTACTCCCTGAGTCATGTCAACCTGTGTCTGTGCCCCCTGGGTGCAGTAAGCACCTCACGTCTATCCCCAGACATCACAAATGTTGTATAACATGTAGTCAGTTGTGTAGGGTGCACTTGTGCAGGATCCAATTAGTCCTGTTGGTCATCCGCATACATAAAACTCTGTGTAGTAATAGAAGAATCATGGAATATCAAGGCAGCACCACTCCCTAGGGGGAATATCCTAACTGCATTCCCACAGCTCTTGCAGTCTTGCCAGAACAGGCAAGTCTGATATTTGACTAACTGGAGTATACCAGAGGTTTTCACCCAACTTACGTCTTCTAAGTTGCAAGATGATTTCAAGTGGCTGGCAGTTTTAAAACACAAGTATTACTAAGTGTAGAGAAAAAAGCCAGAACCCATATGGAAAGGAGGGCACTCCTTATTAGATCAAGAACCTTGACCAAGAGATTTGCTTTAAATTTGGCCCCTAGCTACCTGCTTGCAAGGCAAGAAGGGGAACCAGTTGGTTAGAACATTTGTATTTTCCACTAAAAGAGATAATAGGATTGTGTTAAGAGACACTAGGGGCTTGTGCTTTTTATATATTGAAATTAGTTTTCTGTATGTAGTATGTATAATCGCAAATAAAGGACATGCCGTCGCCACATTTTACATAAAGCAGAAAAGGTTTTCAAGAGGTTACTTTTCACCAAACTTCCAGACAAAGGAAGACCATTCACCAGGCAGTTCAGACCCGACCTGGAGTCCTAAATTAGCATGGTACTAGAGGGCTGCTTCCCTGCAATCTGGTTTTAATGAGAATAGAACTTAAAACCTAAGAATACTGAACTACCCACGTGAATGATTTAAATTCCTTACCTAAACTGTGTCCTGTGCATTTTAAAATTCAGATTGTGGCAGTAACATTATCTCCTCTTACCCAGGTTATAACCCCTCCTTTTTCCTGCTGCCATCCCAAGTCCATTTTCTGCACTCCCCAGCCACTTCTCCACAATGTAACTCCCATGTCACACCTATAGAGGACTTCAGAAGCCTTTGTTGCTTGTAGGATAAAGTCTAGACTTAACAGTATCCTCTCTGACCTCCATGTTCGTCTGTTGGGCCCCTCCATTGGTTTATTGGTTTCAGTATCTCAGAAGCAGTTTTATGTCACACCTGGCTTATGCCCCTGCTGCCAGGCACCTGCTCTTGGGATGTTACTCAGTGTCTGGCGACCTTTATACCATGAGCTCAGCAGTGAGGATGGATGCTGCCCTGCCATTCCAGGTTCCGCTGCGACCCCAGGGGCCAGACATTAACCTCTTAGATATTGAGGCATGGACGTGTCATGGGGCAAAGAAAAAAGGTCAAGGTTAGAAGAAAACTTATGTAGCTTGAGACAAGGGCTGTTTGCAAAAAAAAAAAAAAAAAAAAAAAAAAATACCGAGGGTTTTAATATTTTTAAAATCATACAGTGCCTGAGTTGTGCATTAGTGGAGGGCAGCCTCCTCTAGCCACTTCCTGTTTCTATTGCCATCTCCTTAGCCCTTACACACAGCTCAGGAGCCCCTCTGCCCTGAGGAGCCCTTCTCAAGCTCCAGGTCTAAGTACCGGCGCTCCGCCATCGGCAGCCAGTACATAGTTCCTTCGTGCCCCCTCTGTTTTCCCTGGGCCTCTCCATCTCTGTTCTTGGAGAGCCATGTCTGGCTCACCACACTGTTCCACGTCTGAGTGCTGCCCCTGGCTGGTGGAGCTACACAGCCAGTGTTTGATGACTGAAACCCAGGGCGAGTTCTTCATCCTGACACGTGGGCAGGAGGCTTCTCACAGCCATTGCCCAGAGTGGGAGACCTGCGCGCGCAGCAGTGTGTTGCTGGCCCCCGGTCTGCTCACTAGAGCAGACATTAGCAGCAGGCTATGTGTCCCTGCTGTCCAACCCTCACGCTTCTCAGTGGGGAGGTTCTTCAGTAGCTCTTCAGCTCAAAGGAAAGAAATATACTGCAAAAGTCCCTCTGTCGTACCTCTACAGAAACTGAGTCTTCCTTCACACGAATGAAATAAAATGTCATTTTTCTCATCTCTGTCTAAAAGGACATAAAAGCCCCTAGACGACTACGCTCTTCCTTATCTCGTGGCAAAGCACTCACTCCTTCCTGCTATTTTGAGCCATTCTGTTTGGCATTTTATCTCTGGTGCCTAAAGGAGTATCCGGACGACGTGATGTGTAGTAAATACCTCTTTTTTAATGAACAAATCCAAGTGGAAGATGAAAAATGCCCCCCCCGAGCTATCAAAGCATCCCTAGAAAGATAATGAGCCCTGCTCTTTATTTACTTATTTTTAACCTTTTGGGGGCTTCTGCAGAGAATTGAATACGTTTCTAGATAGGCTGCTAATGACCACAGCTGAGCCACACCTGTGGAGCTAGGCTAGTTGGGCTTCCTAAGTGGAAGCCAAAGCAGAGGCCAACCACTGACTCCACAAAGAAAACAAGGCACCAAATGGAGGGGTGGCAACAGTTTGATCAGTAAAGACGAAGCCAGGTCTTGGACACATAGGCCAAGGCTGTGTACCACGTCCAGTTGCACAACTCCACAAGAGCCTGCAGAGGGTCCTAGAACTGCACGTTTTTCCAGTGAGGTGTCCAGGAGAAAGGTGGCTTAGGCTCTTCTTTGTTTCTTTCAGCTCTACCAAGCGCCTCAAGTCTGTGGAGGACGAAATGGACAGCCCTGGTGAAGAACCATTTTACACCGGCCAAGGGCGCTCCCCGGGGAGCGGCAGTCAGTCCAGTGGATGGCACGAAGTCGAGCCAGGTGAGCAGGGGACGGTCGTGAGCGGGAAGGAGACAGCATGCGCATGTGGTCCTACCCTCACACGCACAGCAGCAGGGAACAGCAGACACAGCCGGAGTGAAAGGCAGACGAGTGTGGGTTGTCTCACTCACGGCTGTCTCCTGCATGGAGCCCACACATGTTCCATTTTGCTTTGGTCATTGTTGAGCTGAGGTCTCTCACTGTGTAATCCACAGGGGACTCAAGTTCCAGGCTTTATTGTCCCTCTTACCTCAGCTTCTTGAGTAGCCAGGGTGGTGGTTTTCTTTTGCTTTTATACATACACACCTTTTTTTTTTTAAGCATGCTCTAGTATTTATAAGGAAAATTATCAAATCTTCCAAATCTATGGATAGCAGTATAAAGCAAAACAAGTCTTCTATGCCACAGATTACATTGGATTTTTATAACATACGAACATTTGGATGGTTTTTTTCCTGATTGTTTAAACACCACAGCTACCTTTATGTCTGTCTGCACGAACCTGGGTGCATTCCTGTTGTCTAACCATGGGGCTATCAGTGGTGGCTGTAGAATCTCAGAGGAATTATGATATCAGCGGCTTCTGGAGACCTTAAAGTCTGCCCTCCACGTGGCTTAGGGGAATGGGCTCCAATGCCTTTGTCAATACAAGTCAAACCTTAACATCTGACCTCCATATAGCTTGGGGAATGAGCTCCAATGCCTTTGTCAATACAAGTCAGATGGGTAAAAGATAAAGGGGCTTGGGAATCATCTAAAGTGCAGTCTTCGCTTCAGTGACAGGGCTGTGTGCTCACAGTCAGACTGCACGGCCTTCCTGTCAAACCCAACCTGACCGTAGTAAGAGCTGCTTCAGTGCTCTTGAGGATAAAGTGAGGCGATCTGTGTTGTCCACTTAAGAATTATATCCAGCACATAGGGATACAGAGAAAAAAAGAACAAATTCTCAGGCCATCCCTCCTCACTCCAGTCTCAAAGTAACTGCCTGCAAGAACAGACGGGCACCAAGAAAATCTTGGAACTAGCCCCTCATCTTCCAAGCTTACACCTCCCTCTCCTCCCCAACAGTTTTTCAATATACAAACTCTATGGCTATAGATGGCTTTATGTGACTATAAAGAAGCCACAGAAGGGAGATTTTAGGGTGATGGAACCATCTGGATACTGATCATGGGAGTTTCCATAATCGATATAAAGTCTGACATTCACAGAAGTGTGCGCCTCCTCGCTACCTTAGCTGCATTCTGTCCTGATTGAAAACAAGTACCAATAAACTCCCAAGTCCTACCGACTGGGTTGTTTTTAATCTTGTTCCTTTATGAAAATGTAAGACTCCTGTGTGATTTCCTTCTGCCCAGTGCCCTCACACTGCTCGTGAGTTCACCCACTCAGCAAACTTCAGTGGAAATTTCTGGATCAAGTATGATGCCACTTCCGAGAACTCCAGGGTAGATGATGCCGTAGGGTCTCCCGCTGTTAGGGTGTTTGGAGCAGGCGACCATCTTGTGTTGTGAGGGGCACGGGGGTGCCAAGATCTGCTAGTGTCCTTGTCTCTGAACGTCACCCATGCAACACTCCAGGTGTGGTGGCTGTCCTCAACAGGCTGCTCGTCCGTCATCTTTGTCCACACGTATATCAGCCAGCACTTAAAGTGCCTAAGAAATAAAGCCAGGTCAGGCGAGAATGCAAACACTGACTTCCATTGCCAGTAAACCGTGCCCCCTATGTAGCGCTGATGGAAAGTTTACGTGTACTGAAAAATTAAAAGATGGGAAACTTTGTTGAGCCCTGCTTTAAAGCAAGTCCTAACTTTCCTGCTTCAGTGACAATTAGAATGAAGTGTACAGGTGTGGAACATGTGTGCAGGAGGCTTTACTCACACGTCCCATGTGTACTGAAGCTAGTTTATGACGCTGACAGACACAAAGCCCCGCACAGTGAGCCCGGCCCTCCCGGCCTCCTCCTCTTCTTCTCTGGCATATTTGGGGGCTGTGGTGTCCAGTTGGACAGGACGCTTCGGCCTGGTAACTCTCTTACTCACAGCGGTTCCCATTCATACCTACACATTGCGAGTCAAATGTTTCTAAATCCTAACATCTGTGTCTCCGCAGCCTTTGCCAGCCATCGGATAACTAGGTTTAATGGTTAAATCCTCTTTGCATGGAGAGATTTTTTTTTCCCTTCCTTCTTCTTAAAGAAATCGTGTTCCTGAAAGGATTGCCCATTGTCTGTCCTTGCTTCATTAAAGAAAAATGCAATCTCATGGCAATATATTTGTGGGGACTGGAGAGCGTAGTGGATGAATTTATATTTGGCCATATTCAGCAAAGAAAGTCATAATTGAAACAGGGCCTGAGGGGACATTAAAACACAACGGAGGGATCTTGCACATGTTCGTGGCGACTTTGGTGTCATTAGCTCACACCAGCCACTTTAAATGGATAATTTATGCCGCCAGATGGTCCTTTTTGGGGATTTTCCATCAAGCCCAATCCCCTTTTTGGCACAGAGAACACCTTTATGTTGTTCCCACACTTATCCGGGCCTACATAGCTTTTCCCCAGGGGTACAGTTAATTAAGTGGGAGGCTTTTAGTGGTTCACTCATGTAAATTGCCTCCAGAAATATGTTGGGAATTATGTATATCCAAATGCATGGGCAGCCTGCGCTTGGGATAATTCTCCCCAACAAGTATGAAGGGCACTGGGTCTATGCTTCTGATGTGACACCGGCAGCAAGGCTGTCCTCCCGCTCCCCTCCGAGAGCTCGGCATCTGGGATAGGCCTCCCTGAGTTTCCAGGGCTCCCTAAGTACAGAGGCCTGAAGGTGGCCAGGAGAGACTTCCCTCAGCAACAGGAAGACGGTGAAAAGTGAAGCGGTGCAGACTTCCGGTAAATTACGCGCATTGTTTTTCAAATGGTTCATCTCAGCACTTCCGGCGCCCGACTCTGCCTGCCTGTGCAGCAGCCCACAGGCCAGGATGTGGGCTGGCTTCTGCTTCCCAGTGCTCCCTGCGTCCCTCCGCTTGGTTTCATTCCCCTGTTGTCTCACAACTTGGTAGAACCTGATCTGGATCTGGTCGTGCACTGTGACGTGAGCCCCGTGAAATTCTGTCCGTCAGAACTCACACCCCATCGATGGCTGTGCAGTCACACAGGTGACAAGTCGGCCATGAGATGATGATGCAAATGATTAGGAAGGGCTGCGGCAAAGTCCTAGTTGTGCCTGTGTTTGTCGGTTAATGTTCTTTACAATGTGCAGACTCTGGTGTTGTTTGTTTGCTTGTTTGTTTGTTTGTTTGTTTTGAGAGCAGCTTGCCGAAGCCCACACTGATGGTGTGTCTGTGGCCAGGATCTGTCTTTGGAACCAAAGTTGACGCCAAGATATAAGTTCACTTCTGTATTTAACCTCTTTAGCGTGATCACTTAAGCTAATGTTTCAAGGTCTTGTGTTCCAGACTCATAGTTAAGTTAAAAATGTCATAATAAAAATCGCAAATAACTCGCTAGAAAGACCTGAAAATTCCCTGTTTTCTTTATCTCAAACTCTTATCATGGAACCTAGGTCAGGAAAAAAGATATGAGCTACTAAATACACATAGAACAGTATATACAGGCGGAGTATGAACTGTCATATCATCCATAAAATCAAATAATCTTCAGTATTTAGAACTTGTTCAAATGCTATGTCAGAGAGGCCTTGTGTCCACCATCTCTGCCTTCATAGCTTCTCTCTTCCTTACCCGTGCTCCGTCTTTTCTCACCGTAGAATGTGCACTCCCTCAGAGTGTGACTTAGTCCGTCTTTTACACTTGCTGTATCCCTAAAACCCACAACAGTATGTAGGACATAATAGGTGTTCAATAAATATCGACTGGAGGAGCGAATGAAGCAGAGAGAGTGGAGCTTTCTTATACACTCGACAGCAGAATTTGCTGCCAGCAATCCTCTAAAAATTGGTATTTCCTATATTCTTAACCTGCAGGCTTCCAGTCAAATCTAATTACCGGCAAATAGTAGGAAAAATAATTGCTAAGACTCAGCCAAGCTTCTCATTGATCAGTAGTAGGGTGTCAAGCTATATCCCAACTAGCCTTCTCCTTAACGGGGTTTCCTTTAAATAAACCAGATACTTTTTAAAAGGCAATTGAAAAGAATAGTGCTTATTGGCAGTTAGGGTGGAAAGGAGGAAGCGACAATGGAGGGGACAGTGGTCCATACACAGGACGTCACGGTGAAATAGGAAACTACACATTGTCACACAGTAAAGCTGCTACATTCAGTGATATGCTACATGACATATGATGATAATGGTACATTTAGTGATATGTATATCTCAAAATAACCCAAAGCGAGGAGTTGGACGGTTGCTATGACAAAGAAACGGTCATCGTTTGAGATGACAGAGGCACTAACTTCCCTGACTTAGTGAGTGGGCAGTGTGTCCACGCATCGAAACACTATACTTTTCCTCCATAAATATGCATAGTTATTTGTCAATAAGATATAGTTGTACATTATTTCAAAGAAAATTATAAAACATAATGCATGATGGGTGAGGCCTGTATCATGGATCTCAGTGGTGCTCTGTTTTCCTGAGGTGTTGTAGATAGTTGAGATTGTCTGGTTTGGAGAGGTCATCTCCCTGCTTCACTTGTGCTGGAAATCTCTACTCTTCCCTCTCCATTTTTCTCATATACCACCACGTACGTACCCGAGGACCTGCAGTGAGCTCCCCAGGAAGTGTCTCGGAAATGCATCGGAGACCAGCCAGATCTCACAGCTATGGGACTTGCCCAACTTATCTGAAAGGCAGTTGCCTTTAAATGTTATGCTATCAAGCCGTTCTCCCTGTGTTTATCAGCAGTGGTTTAAAACCTACCCCAGTGGGATAGAAACCCGCCCGTTTTCATAGGGATCAGAGAGGTTCACATCCTAGGCAGCTGCTGACCCTCGTAATGATAAAGAAAAGCGCTCTCTTTCTCCTCGTCCCCTGTTCCCTCCCACCTTCTCTTCCCCATTTAGGCCTCTGCTCATCATCGTACCACTATCAGTGAGATCAAGTCATGGAATTTTATCAAGAGCAACTGTGTGCAATATTCTAGGAGAGATACAAAGAAGAACCCACTGAGTCCCTGTCTCAAAGATCAAACCTCTGAAAACCCTCGGGGCTTAGTGACTGCTGATACTATTATACAACAACAATAATACAACAGTACTATTATTTCAGCCCCATCTCTGTCTCTTAAGTCAGGACCCTCAACTGAGCTGGTAGAAGCCAAAGTCCTCTGTAAAATTAATATCCTCCAATCACATGAACTGTTGTCCCTGGGATCATTGAGGGCGCAGACTGATGGCAGATAAAAGAGCTATAAATCTCAATGGAGAAATAGGGTCAGTGTCTTTAACAAGTGGCCAGTACAATGGGTTTAGGATGGAATCCCGCTGAGAAACATTTCCAAACTTGAAAGAGACTAGCCTTCCAATAATTAGCACAAAATAAATGATGCTAAGTATTGGAATAATATATTTCTTTTCTGTGCGGTCCCTTCTTAGCTGTCCTATGACCCTCCCTCATGTTCTCTATATCCCCCAAAAAGAGGGCTCTTCAGATTGTCTGCCTGTGCTGCTTCCAGGCTTGAGGCTGCCCCTGCACTGAGTATGTCATGCCATTTCAGTAGATCTAAAGGGAATTCAGTATGAAGCTCTAACACTTGTCCATGAAACTCAGTGCTGTTTAACTGTAGGGTTAAGAAGCTACTTAAAACTGGGTATAGTGGCATATGTGCTTCCAGCACCCCATCCCAAGTTCAGGGTCATCTTTGGCTACTTAGTGAGTTCAAGGCCAGCCTGGACTAGATGAAACTCTGCTTTAAAACACACAATAAAAAATGAACAGTTTGAACTTTCTCATAGAAAATGTTTCAAAATTTGAATGCATTAAATTATGTTTATATATATATACATTATAAGCATAATCACATCAAGATGATAAAACTATTAATAGACACAATTATGTCAGTCAAAATGTTATAAATTTCAAACAGTTCAGTGCAAGACTTAAAGCCAAACTTGATTAACTAATATATTTAATTGCAATTACTTTTTAAATGTAATAAGTGATGAACTTCTCTCAGGGATAAACTTATTTCCAGGATAAGCTGATTTCATTTTTAAAGGTCAAAATTAAGTGTGTCCTCTGCTCTTATAAAATGGTATTAAATAAATAAATACATTTCAAAACCATTTTAAAAGCATCTACAGAGGACTATTTTGGCAAACAGTTAGCTGGTGGCCCCAGATTTGCAGAACTGGGACACTAGGTCTCAATGACTATATGCACAATTACATTTTGAGAGTAGCATTAGTTCATTGCAGCCTTTTAAAACGTTTATTAGAAGCGAGGCGTGGTCTTGCACTGGTAATATCAGCATCTGGGAAGCTAAGGCAGGAGGCTTCACAGTTCAAGGCCAACCTGGGCTACCTAAAACAAAAATCACCTGTGGGGCTTGTCTGGGTTCCCACACCTGCCAGTCCCATTTGACTGCCTACAGCCACTCTTCAGTTTACCAACTCGTACATCCAGCTGAGACATATAGGACCCATTATATATGCCAGTAGTACAGCGTCAGACTGGTAACAATAGTCCATTGATCACAGACACTCTGCTGCACTCGCATAAATTAGGGGAAATGATTAAATCTCCCACAATCCCCTGCAGTAATGGGAAGAGTTGCCGTCACAGAACACTGCCGTGGGATCAATGTCCTGGCTTGTCCTCTGCATTTATGGAGCAGTGGGAAAGCATCACTCTGTGGCAGGGTGCTCCCCCCATTATCTGCTTAGTATCGGCACCTGCTCGTTAGGGAAGGCTGTGCCCCGGAGCATCAGGAGAGAATGAGGGTCTGTCTTAATGACCCTTATCAGAGAAAGCTTACCTAAATAAAGGGGTACGACAGAAAAGCACCATTACAAAACGGGTACTCTCACCACCCTGCAAAAGATGTGCCTACCTTTTTATCAGGGCTGTTTTCTTAATGTCAGAAAAGGGCCTAAAGCAACCTTTTTTATTGAAATCTAAAAAGCTATCTACTAGAAGAAAAACATGTCTTCTCGCATACACATAGTCTGTATTGTGCACCACGGGCATATATGGCAGAGAATGCTTGACAAAATTACTGTTGTTTTTCTTCCAAAGCCTGTTTGCAGCGCCTGGGAATGTGACAGACATTCAATCAATATTTGTTGAATAAATAAATACGAAGCTGGAGACCATGTGTGTCCTATCTTGTCCTTTGAATCCGGTCAAACACTGAGATCAGAGTGCTGAGCGCGTTTGATGAAGGAAGGAGGGGGAGCCTCATTGGCTTTGGAGAGCCCAGATGCTCGATTTTGTAAATACTGACGCTCCCAAGAAAACAGATACTGGCCTTTTCAGCTCGGCCTGTGGAAATAAATAAATTACCCAGACCACCAGAACCCTTTAGTTTCACGTTTGAAAGTGAGCTGTAGAAATATCTTAAAATGGAACAATAGCAAAGATGACGCTGATTGGCGAGGCTCACCTGGGACCCTTCTCTCCCTGTGCCTGTCACCGTCCCCAGGTGCTGTTGGCTCAGTGTGTGCCTGAGACCTGCAAAAGGAAGAGAGGAGCGGGAAAGCTGACTCCCCTCCAGCCCCCGCTCCCTTGGAAAGCTTGTTTGAGAGAGAATAATAAGAAAAAGACAGAATGCTTTCTAAAAATGTATAGAAATTAGGAATTAAAAATCTCTAAAATTTTCGTTTTCTCCCATGATCAAATCTGCAATCTTTGCAAACTGCTCTAGATTTTCTGGATTTCTGCATGTGGAAAAGTCAGGAACAACAAAATAGCCCCACCTCCTACTTCAGCTCTGAGAACATCAAATAATGTTACGAAGAAATCAAAAGCTACCATTTACTGACTTTCCACTATGTGCAAAGTACTGTATCTGTCATTATCTATGGGATGCCCTAGAGCTTGTTAAATTGATACACAAATTGAAATGTTGTATATCTTTTTTTTTTTTTTTTTTTTTTTTTTGGAGAATACTAGAAGGACTCTGGAGTGTTACAGGAGGTATAATGCTAAGGCATTTAATGGGAAACATGTATGCATCTGTAAATATCACCTACAAAGCTCTGTGCAAAGTGGAAGGTGAAATAGAAAATAAGCAAGGTCAAAGCTGGCCTCAGTGAGTACAGCTCACTGAAGCAAAGGGGGGAATAGTTAAGTGAGTGCTGAGACTGACAGGATGTGGGAGACAGAAAACCTCACAGTTTGGGAGTTTCTTCATTGGCGTGGGTAGTAATCTCCCACTGCGCTTGGCTTGCTTACCAGCCCTCACCTGACCACTAGGGCAGCAGCTGACCTGGTCTCCAGGTCCTTCTCCTCCCAACAGCCAAGTATCACCTGCCCCATCCCTAAAATGTGTGCAGATGGCACAACCTCTAGGAAGTTCACAGTATGTGAAGTACATGAGTTGGGACCATTCTGAGCTAGCCAAAGAAATCCTTTCTTATATGTACCAAGATCTCCCTGTCATAGGTTTGTGACTTCCAGATGGATAAAGGGTAGACAGACAGAGATACATGACAGATTAGAATTGCTTCAGATATGATATTTTGCCTTATTTAGATATTAAATTAGATATTGTTAAAATTTTCTTGAACTACAACATAAGGTACTTTTAATCTCTGCTATAAAAAGAAAAATTCCCCTTAAGTAGTGATCTTAATTTCTCTCCTGTATGGACATAATATAGATATGAACTAGGCCATAATTTGATTAAGAAAGAAGGCATATTGGCTAATATTTTTGTCACTAGAATGCTTCTGGAATTTTAAATATTTAAGTGTTTTATAAGCAACACTTAATGTCAACACATATTCTCAACTGTACATGCACATATATACATTCATATATAATACAATATATATACATATGAGCTAAACATAGATAATTATTTCACATATATCCATTTAATTTGTTTAAAAAGTGACCGCATATCAGATCATTTATGATTGTATTTTCAGGCTGATTTCTCTCTCATTTACCTTCTGTTTTTCTACCATACTAATGAATCCATGTATATATTAAATGACAGGGTATAGCACCATATTTCATGTGGAAATAAAGGCTAACAATGTTTTTTTAATAAGGTAGTTCTTTAATACTCTGGAGCAGGAATCTTTTCTATGAGGAATGGGAAGAGAGGACGAAGGAAGTCTTTGGGTCCATGTAGATCCCTGCAGTCCTGGTCTCCCTGTCTATCCCGGGCATCAGCTTCTGATGGGCCTGTGTGTACAACCCGTTTTCCTGTAGACAATTACAATAACTTATCCAACTCCATCCATCCGCAGGCTTCAGTTTCATCGTAAACTCATCAATTAATCAAAGACATGCCACCCATTTGGAGATGACGGGTGCAGTCCGTCCTGGGAGGTTCCAGGAAGCGCTCACGTGCGCACAGTAAATCAGAGACCAAGTCCTGATGGATTCCTGAACAGCTCTCCGAGTGCTCCAGCGGAGAGGGTTCCCTCCAGCCCTGGCTGCGGTGTTTGTCTCTCAGACGAAGGGGGCAGGGGAAAATGCAGCATGCATGAGTTCCCTCCAGTTTACAGTATTTCCTAGAGGCGAAAAGTTTAACTGAAACGGAAACACTGTACATGTTAAAAGCAGTTCATTGGTGTGACTTTTTAGAACCAAGGCATACGGATCCCCTCTCCACCTTTCTTATCAACTAAAATCCTGCCTGATGCTTTTGGATTATTAAATACAGTACTGCTACAATCCTTGGCTCTGTGGTTTGTTAGATGTGAGGGCCTGCGTATAGTCCAGCACCTTGCAAGGTTGCGGAGAGTGGGTGCCACCAGCCTCGGCTGGTGTTCAGAACTCACTCAAACCAGGCTCCTGAGCACCTGTGTTTGGATGTGGGCCGTTTATCCTCTTGTTCTCTATTTTAAATAATTCCAATTTCTAGGCACCTACTTTGCAAATAATGAGGGGTAAATTAAAGTTTCCACTTGGTGTAGATGGGCATGATTGAGCATGTTAGAACTTCTGAGAGCATCAGCCCCATGTCCATTTCTAATCTGAGTGTCCTATGTAGTCCCAGCTCTTCTGCTGTGTTAGCAAGCCTAACCTAGACTTCATTCAGCTAACATCAGCTTCCAGCTTTAGTGACTTCTGAATATCAGGAGTACGTGAATCGATGCCAGTCAGCCGTGTCATGAAGAGTGAAGTCTACCAAAGTCACTCTGCAGACCTGCTTGCATCCCAGCACACCTTAGGTGCTGACGCAAGCCAGGTCATGGGTTCTAATATCCAATACGTGTGTAGGGCCTAAAAGTGTTTGGCTGTCTTTCACCGTCAAGGGCAAGTCAGTAACCATCGCCGTTTGGATCAGTGAGTGGAGAAAGCCGGCTTTGTCTTTTTCATTGACACACGTAGTAGTCACTCCGTTGGGAAGAGCCGGTTGTAGTGCCCAGTGTGGTTTGCTGTGTTGTTTTTAGCCCGTATAAAGACCTTTTCCTCACAAGTGCTGGAGAAAGTTCATCCCATGAAGAGAAAAAGCTGTGAACGATGCTGCACAGCGAGCGATCCATCCTGATTGGCCTGCGGGGAGTTGTCTGCTTAAAATGGGATCCTTGTGTTGAGTTTCCAAAGAAGGTGTGAATGTGAAAAAGAAGTGTTAAATCATGACTCCAGAGAAAATGTCGGCCATGAGCAGTTTTTAGTTGAAGTAAAAAAACCAAACTTTAAAAATTGGATAAATAAGACGAGTGGGGGGGGGGGAGGGTGAGTCATGAACTCCAGATCCAAAGCGTTGTAGAGAAGAGGCGAGTTTCCACCGAACCTGAATGCGGCACTCAACAAGAGACATTGATTGAATGGAACTGACTCATTTTCTTAATTGATATGCAAAGCTCTGCCAAGCATTTACCCTTAGTGTCAGATAAGTAATTTTTAATAAAATATTTCCAAGACATGAAGACAGTTAAGAAAACAGCGCGGTTTTTAATAACTGCACTCGTAAGTAAACGGATCTATCATTATGTTGTCGCGGAGAATGACAGGGAGCAGAAACATGCTGCTGATCCCTCACAGATAAGTGTGTAATGTAATCAGACAGACACCCTTCCTCCGCCGAACGCAGCATTCATCATTAGAAACGCAGCTTACTCTGCTTGATATGTCACTGTTGTTTAAAAGGAAATAGCAAGCCAGCCAGATACTGTGCTGCAATGACTCATGGATTTGTGTGATTGCTATCAGAATTCCTTTTGGTTTTTGAAATGTCTACTAGATACTGCTAATAATACTGGGGCTTTTTTTTTTTTTGCATGCATGAAGATGTAGTTGAAATCCAGCAATTTGTCCTGTTTTGCAAAATATCAGTGTAATGAGTATTCTTGGACGCTAAATATTTTTAAGCTTTGAAATGGCCTTTGGGCTCATCGATCTGAAATGAGGGTTCAATCTATAGATGGATTGTCCTATAAGGCATGGGCTAGAAGTTGTCTGCATTAAATAGTAGCCTAAGAGTGAAACTTTCTGTGAAAACTTCCATCTTCAAATGATGAAACACGTTACCTCTTTCCAACATTCATAAACACTGACTTTTTAAGAAATCCATTTTCTTTTACTATATAGCCCTGTCTTGAGCTGTGAATTGCTGGATAGTTATACAAGGATATCAGCTCAATTCACTGCACAAGTCTGTCTTCCCGCTTTCTCGGCAGCTCAACGGCCTTTCAGGGCACAGAGCAGGGTTATTGAAGGATGGCAGGCAGACTTCACTAAGTAACAGGTGGAGGTCAAAGTAGTTTATTTGTGAGGATGAACAAGCACAGAGATGGAGCATCAAATGCTTTGCCATAATAAGGTTTAGCAAGAAAACGCTGACTATACCAAGCCGAGATTCTCGCTGACAGAACCTTTTCTCGTGTTTATTACTTGATTTCACAGTTCAAGCAATTTGAAGAGGCCCAAAATTATATTCTCTTTCCCTTATGAAATGTTTCAATCAGCTTCAAATTTTTCACTTCAGATAAAGTGATGGGTGCTTTCCATGTATCCAAGAAATATTAAGGGAAATAGAGTCCTCCTGCCAGCGTTACCCCACACTGCCTTCAAATTAAGTTTTGCCAGTTGAACCCTCAAATTCCAAGTGTTTGATCATGATTGGAGTGACAGGTAGGAGCATATTTTAATAAACACGTAAACTCACATCACTGAGGCTAATGTTATTTGCTCAGAAAAGCATCTGATTTTGACAAAGCTGGAAGACCGCAGTGCCTGTGGCTTCTTGGAGATGAGAGGGAAAGAAAGGGGGAATCTTTGGGTTCCCCATCCTTTCACACTGTGCACAAGCTTTGCTTCTCAAGACTACAAATTGCCTGTGCACTCATGTCTTTCACAATAAGATCCATGAAAGCCATGTTACCACTCCTGTCCAACAGAATGAGAAGGTAGGACGTCCATTGGCATCACACAGACAAGAGCTGCTCCAGGGGACTCCACCTCAATGCCAGTACATGCATCTTCCCTGTGAGGTGCTGTGACCATCAGCCTCACATGACTCTGGACACCCAAACTGTGGTGGTGCCGAGCAATGGAATTTGTAAGTTAACCCATGTGCATTGGAGTAGCTTCACATGGCTGGCATCTGTCATATTGGAAAAGGCAGATGCAAACCAAACACAGGTGTTATTGTTTACGTTTGCAACTGTATATCTAAGCAGAATGTTTTACCATGTTGCATTTTTTTTTAGTGCAAAGAAAATCATTTGTTTTTCTCACAAATTTCTTCTTTACCCACATTCCTGTGAATGGGAGTGATTGCTGTGTTGAGCCAAAGCCAATTCTTCCCCTAACATATGATAGGAAGAAAGACTAGGGGCAGTGGGGTAGGTAGAGAATATGCTGTCTCCTGGACACATATGAAGCATGGCACACAACTTGTCTCTGGGCTGTGTTTTTGCTTTTTTGTTTTTAAAGAAAGAGGAAGCTTCATGTTGCCCCAGAAACCAGGTTTCCATGTAGCATTTTCCTTGTGTCTCTGCTCTATTTTCTGTAGCTATACATAGCTCTTTCTACTTACAAGACAATATTTGGAGCACAATAGAGATTCATTATTTCTTTTCCCTAGAAAGATCAGTATAATGTTTTTCACCATACTTCTTTTTCTTTAAAGAAAAAAAAGGAAGGAATCACTATGTCACCAAGCCTTTTAAACAGCCTGGACATCTCAATGACATGGTAATTCTTCCAGAGGTTTCCTCGCAGCGACCTTTAAAATGCACACAGGATGAGAAGAATAGGCTTTGGATGCATCTTACCTTCCATTGGATTCTCTTCCTCATAAAAAGTGATGTCCAGACATTTTTATTCACTGAAAGAGGCTAATAGTCAAATGTTTTACGTCACGGTTACCTAGTGTGTTAATTATAGTAAATTATGTTACAGTGAACCGTAATGGTTTTTATCATTAGTACAAAAATCTAAGAAAGGAACAAACTCTTCAACCATACCCTCATATGGCGTTTTGTATATTTACACCAACTGGACCAGAATGGTCCTAAAATGGTCATTAGTCTATCCAGTTAGCATCTTCCTTAGCATCCTGGTTGTTAAAGCCGATCTAATCATGTGGAGTAGTTTCAGTGGTGCTAGAAAGGCCCTGTTCTTGCCAAGGGCAGTGTAGAGAATGTGGCATAATTCATCAATTGCCTTCATCCTGGGCTTGAGAAATGTCAGGGAAATTGATACCGATGCTATTAGTCTAATAGACACAACTGGGCTTTTTGTTTTCCCAGACTTGTACCTGAAAGGTAGTTGAATCCAAGAGCCTGCATGTAAGAAGCCATTCATAAAAGTGGTCACCAGCATTTACAGAAAGGAAAGTGTTACACAGAAAGTAGAATGAGCCTTGGCTGCATGGGTTCAAATCTGGGCTCCTCTACTTTACTAATTGGCCTCTCACCTTCTCAGTCTTTCCCCTCAGTCACTCTCTGAGCCATCCTTCAGCCTACTGGCTATTCCCAGGCATGCTTGGCTTGCTCCCACCTGCAAGAGGATTCCCTGCCTCCTTCCTGCCTTAGTGGTGTGTCAGCCCCAGGCTGCTGTTTTGCTTGGTGCAGTTTCAGTTACCCATGATCCTCTCTACTCCAGAATGTTAGTATTCATCTTGACTCTTCAAGAAGGAGAGATCCTATCTGCCTAACTTACATTGCCTTGAGTCTGCATATAACTTTACCTTAGCAGTACCTTACTTTGTACTAATGAGAGGACAGTCAGGTTTTGTTCAGCCTGACTGTTCAGTAAGTTGCCAAGACCTGGGTGTTAAAATGCCATCGGTAGGCATGATCTTGAGCAAATTTCTTAATGTGCCATAATCTAGACTTCATGCAGCATTAGATTGTAGGACGGTAAGGATAATACCTGCATAGATGAAATAAAAATGTAAGGACTTCACAGCACATAGTAGGCGATCTCCAATTTATAGCTTCGTTATTCTCAGTTCAATTTTTGAAAGCAATTAATGTACAGAAATTTTATTTCACCAGGTGTCTCCTAGCTCTCTTGGAGACAGGCAGGAGATGAAGGCTTGTTGTAACCTTTAGGCTTGAAGGAATAATTGACCTGGAGCAAGGATCATTACACAGATAGATCGCTGGGGATTAGAAGCTGACAATACGGAAAAGAATAGCCAAGATGTGCCAAAGACCAGCAGTTCTCAACATGTGGGTCGCAACCCCACAGGGGTCACACGTCAGAGATCATGCATATCAGATATTTACATTAAATTCCTAACAGTAGCAAAATCGCAGTTATGAAGCAGCACCAAAATAACTTTATGGCTGGGGTCACCACCACATGAGGAACTGTGTTAAAGGGTCACAGCATTAGGAAGGTTGAGAACCACTGATATAAATGAACCTTGAAGCATTTGGGGTCTCCTTCTAACCTACTTAGGGGCAACTCTCAGAGGGAAATGACATCTTTACTAGCTCTTCAACCAAGTAACAACACTCACCTGCCTCAGTTGCTGTTGAAGAGGACCTGGGTTCAATTCCCAGGCCCTACGCAGTGGTTTACAACCATCCATAATTCTATTTTCGGGGGATCCAAAGCCCTCTTCTGACTCCCACAGTACCAGGTACACATGTGGTATGCATACATACACTCGAGCAAAACATTCAGACACATAAATTAATTTAATTTAATGTCTGTCCAGCTATCATTGGAAAATTCATGTTTATGGTATGTCCTCCCACACACCCACTGCTCCTATAGATCCTGAAAGTGACCCCTTTGGGAGATTCTCAGGCAGGAACAACTTCCTAGTTCCTGTAGCAATTCTTTTACAGCGCCACTACAGAGCTCTTGGTCAAAGTCTTTGATCAGCCTATAATCTGTGGTTGAAATGGTTAAAATCATGATTCTCTTGTTTCCTTTTTTTCATTACTTAAAGTAAGTCTTGATTTCTCCAGGAGACCTTGAGAATTAATTTAGAGTTTTAAAATACCATTTAATCTTATTTGTTGAAATCTATTTCTTACAAGAATCGGCGGGAGGGGGGATAACAATTTCCAGAAGTGTTTAATCCTTTTTTGAAAACAACCACAAATTATACCCCTCTTCCCTGACTCCAAGAATGTCGTAGCCTTTTCAAGAGGTAGTGTCATTTTCACTGATTTCAGTGTATCCTGGAGAAAACCTTACAACTTAGGATTTGTTAGGTAAAAGTTACAGAAAATTCTGGAAGTCTAGAGAATGTGCATTACAGGTGTTGCTGTACATATTTGAAATCCTATTGGTTCCTATTGCAGGTGACATATCGCAATATACTTAGCAGCTGAAAGCAGCACACATTTGCATGTCCCATGTCTGTGGTCAGGGTTCTGAGTATATTCAGTCTAACAAGGTGCTCAGGTCTCCCCAAGGCTGGAGTCATAGTCTTCTTCCATCTGTACTCCTCTCCGGAGCTTAGGGTTCTCCTTTATGTCCTCACAGTCATTGACAGAATTCAGCCTTTTGACTTTAGAACTAAAGTCTTGGTCTTCTTAAAGTTTCATTACTCTGGATAGTACATTAAAACTAAAGACTGGGTTTGTTAACAGAAATCCCTACCAGTTATCATTTGCACAGTAATTCTATAACCTGATGCACAGATAGTGAGTGAAAGAACTTTAATGAGGAGTTTTCTCTAAAGTAATGTACGGAAACTAAACTATTCCGAAAGCAAAAGCCAAGATGTATGATCTGTAGCTTTTAACATTGAGGATTTTTAGCTGCATTTTGAAATTTCATCTGGTCAATTAAGTATACAAAACAAATTAACCAAAACATACATTATGTATGTAGAAAAATATTAAAGTATATAATAGGGAAATGTACTCAATATAAGTCTTTAAAAATTGAAAACACAAAGTAATTTTGAGCTTTATGACAGCCTTAGGGTTCACATTACTTGACTGGGATAAATTTAGAAGATTAGACAGTCTGGCTTGTTGTTCTTGCATGCTGACTGAGCTTCTTCCCTTTTTAACTCTTTCAAGGAGAGCTTAAAGTGTGTATGCATGTGTGTGTGTGTGTGTGTGCACGTGTGTGTGTGTGTGTGTTCACACTACAATGTGCATGTGGAGGTCAGATACAATCTGTAGGTGGGCATCACTTCTCACCTTGGTTTTAGGCAAGGTCTCCACTGTTTGTGCTACTGTACTGTGTACTCCAGGTTAGATGACCTGCAGACTTGCAGGGATTTTCCTCCCTGGGCCGTCCATCATGCCATAGGAGTGTGGGGACTAAGTGAGCATGGCTTCACCTGGCTTTGTGTAGGTTCTTGGGATTTGGATTGGGAGTCAAGTCCTCATACTTGAACGGCAGTGCTTAACCACTGAACTTTTCCCAAGCCCCTATTTCACTAATTATTTAGCACTTGATCATTCTTTACTTGGTACTGTCTATTGTACTTAAAGTTCCTTTCTTACACATCAAACATGGAGAGGAAAGATGAACATTTTGAAGAAATCACAGCTTTCTTGAGTCAGTCATTTTCTCCCTTCAATAAAGTTGGTTAAATACCATAACTATAACTATGATTCCATTGTTCAGAAACTAAAATAAAATCTGCAGTCTTCAAAGTTTTGACATCTTCCACTGCTACTCTATTTCTGTGTCTTTCCTAACATGTAATTCAGGCATCTGACTGAATTTAAAGAAGTAGAATCTTTGGCAGCTCAAAACTTCATTTGTGCAACAGAGGTTTGAGTGACTTGGGAGATATGTCTACACCTAAATGTTTTATTATTTCCTTTTTTATTGGAAGGCTTTCCCCACTGTAGTCAAATGATAATCCCTTGTTTATGTCGCTGGCAGTGGGTGTTCATGTATGACCTCAGTGTGTCCTACCTGTTAGCACATGGTATTGTGTGCTCCGTAGACTTTTCAACAAACAAATGCAATTAATGCCACTAGAACTAGTGACTTTGTTTTTAATTCAGATCAAGTAGGAATTGACCTAGAAAGCATTTGATTCAGGAGTACGAATAAAATGAAATCACACAGCCATCCATTCTGTACTTGCGTCTTACTAGAAATGTACTAACTAGTTTGTTTCTCTCTTGGAATGGAAACCTTAAATTTTGTTATAACGTGGCATCTCTGTGTGAAATCACAGGTGAAGATGAAATCTGTACAGGGAGTTTAAAAAACACACTCATACACATGAATGCATGCACACACACACACACACACACACATAACCCTTTGGGATCCTTTGGTATGTTTCACAACCTTTGATCAACATCTTTAACTTAGAGAAGGCTAAAACAGACTCACTTCACATCCACATGTATTTGGATATCATATTATAGAGTCAAGCTAATCTCAGATTTAAAAAATAGATGTGTCTAGGTATAGACAAACAAGTTGACATTTGGACCATCTCTGTATCTAAATAAAAAATGCTCATCATAGTTCATAGTCCTAGAAATTACTCAATGACAGCTGCAAATTAATATCAATAAATTTATTACTTATTTTTCTAGTTTGCCCAAATAATTCTCAGAGCATTGACAAAAAGAAAAGTTACAGGTAGACATGTGTAAATGAACTTCTTCTTCTGATACAGTGCAGACCAATTTTTGTGCTGGAAACTTGAAACCCCAAATTTGTCTTGTGATACGGAGACTTGAAGCCATTTCCTTTATTTTTACGTCCAAATTTCTGTTGTCTTAACTGGCATGCTCCCAAATGGATAGATGCCTCCAGTTGTGTCTGTCAGCATGGTGTGGAGAACACCACAAATCTGGTAATTACAAGGAACTGTTTTCTCATTATTTCCCCACTATTTTTCTTTCCAAAGCATTTCCTAAGTTTGAAATGTTGTGAAAACCCTAGACTCTGGAGCAAAAAAAATGCTATTTTTAAAAAACAAGCTCTTATTGTGTTTTCTTAGCATAAAGGTAATGTATGTTCATCATAGAAAGGGCAAGTAAGCAAAATGAAGGCAAGGAAAACCATAGAAATTTAACTCAACTGAGGGAGACATAGTTACAGTTCACACACATCTTCTAGTTCTTTCTCTGCATAGAAAAAAAACCACTTAAATTGTGTTGCACATCCTGTGATTGATGTATTACAACACCCCATGTTATAATTGGTTTTTCAGTCAACAGTATCTTATAAATATCTCCTGTGGCATTATTCTTGTACAGTATTCTTTGCATTGGTTAGACCATATTTACTGAACCAGTCCCAATTGCTTGTCTTTTAAGGTTTTTTTTTTTTTAACTTTTATCTTTTCTTTTTTTTGTTCTATAAATAATTCACTGAAGGAACATCTGAGCTGCTATTATCAAGGGCATTTTTATGTAAAAAAAAAAAAAGCTAAATTATTTAAAGTGTAGCAAAATGCTTTGGTGCTGAAATACGGTAACTGACAAGACAAAATGATTGCACGTGAGGCTGTCTTTGTGTGCTTAGGCAGCTTCCTTTGTAAGGGTCCCAGAGGTCGCAGACACGTGACAGATTCCCTGGAAAAGTTGAAGCCTCTGTAAGTCAGATTTCTATTACTAGAACAAGTATCTGGAAGAAAAGCAGCTTTTGAAGAGAGTCATATTGGTTCGTGGTTTTAGAGGATCTGGTTCGTGTTCGGGTGGACCTCCCAGGCTCACTGGTGTGGTGCGTGATAGATAGCAAGGTGGAGAGAATGCAGCTAGTAAAACTGCTTACCTCCTGGCCAGGAAGCAAGAGAGAACAAGAAGAAGGGATCATCTCTCAGGATCCCACCCAACACTATGCCCCCAATGACCTAAAGACCTCCCTTCTTGAACTAGCTCCTAAAGTTCCTCCTCCCCATAAAAGAACCACTCTGAATGCGAAAATCTTTTTTATTTTTTAAAAACTATCTTTTTTTCATTTTACATACCAATCCCAGTTTCCACTCCCTCCCCTCCTCCCATTCCCTACACATACACACACACACACACACACACACACACACACACACACACACACCACACCACACCACACCACACCAGCTACCTCATTCTCCATCCCCTCTGCCGAGAGGGCAAAGCACATTGTTCCGAGGAAGGATCAAAGCCCTCCCCACTATATCCAAGCTGAGCAAGGTATCCACCCAAAGAGAATGGGTTCCAAAAAGCCAGTACAAACAGCAGGGACAAATACTGGTGCCCCTGCCAGTGGCCCCATTGTCTGCCCCAGTCATGCCACATTTAGAGGGTCTAGCTTGGTTCTATGTTGGTTCCTTCCCTGTTTGGCTGGAGTTGGTGAGCTCCCACTAGCTCAGGTAGACTGTCTCAGTGGGTGTCCCCATCATGGTCTTGACCTCTTTGCTCATATTCTCACTCCTCCCACTCTCCAACTGGACTTTGGGAGCTCAGCCCATGCTCCGCCACAGGTCTCTGCCCCTGTCTCCATCAGTTCCTGGATGGAGGTTCTATGGTGACGTTTAAGATAGTCATCAATCCGACTAGAGGGCAAGGCCAGTTCAAGCACCCCTCTCCTCTATTGCTTAGGGTCTTAGCTGGGGTCATGGGCTGAAGAGATGGCTCAGCCATTAAAGACAAGGCTCACAACTAAAAATATGAGGATGAAAATCTTAAAATGCAGGTCTTTTACAGGGGACACTGAAGATCCAAGATACAGAAAACCCCAAGTAGAGAAAATCAACAAACTATGATTTAATACAATAAATTGAAATAAATTATAGAACCACCTAAAAGGGGAGCCATTCTGTTACCTGTTTGTTCTGTAGCAAATTCACAGCATAAATTCAGCATAAATTTCCATTTACAAACAATTCCATTTTTATTTCTTTTTCCACTCTACGTGTTGTCTTTTTGATCACACAAATTGTTGCTATGTAGATTAAAGTTGCCTCAACAAATCAACCCTTCTTACCAGGCATGCCATCTCCAACCACACTGAAGAAGTCGGAGAAGTCTGGTTTCAGCAGCCCCTCCCCTTCGCAGACCTCCTCCCTGGGGACAGCATTCACACAGCATCACCGACCTGTCATTACAGGACCCAGAGGTGAGTTGCTCCACAGAGACCCACAAGGTGTAAGCATCGTAATGTTGAGATCAGAGTAGCAAAGTGAGGAGACAGTGAGGGCTCCCCTGCAGTGAGTGATCAATTCTTTTATTCAAGGGTAGTCTTCGAATTTTGAGGGACCAAAGAGATTCGGCATCCAATCCTAATTTTTTTAAAAGACACAAAGACTTTTTTTTTCTTTTAAAGAGGCAGTGGGATTTTGCAGAGGTGGGGAATAATTTGAGCCCAAATCAAGTGTGCCCTCGAGTTGTGTGTGTGCATGTCTGTGTGTATTTATTTATCTGGGTGTGTGCTTTTTCCATGTGGCCAGTTACCTATGTCTCACATAAATGTTTTTCCAGTCTCCCATCCTTACTCTTTCTCTTCCCACGAAACCCGATTTCCATATGCGGCATTTTGTGCTGAGGTTGTTGGCATTGGGGTGGTGACGAGTTGTCTTCACTCACTCCTTTTGAAGTGGTAGATAGTTTGTCTGGTTTTCATTGCCATGTTTTCCTTGTTTTAGTCTCATGTGCTTTTAAGTTTATTATTAAAATGTGTCCACAAGAAATATGATTTGTATTTCACGTTAAAGACAAGACTGAAACCTCAAGAGAATGTCAACAACTCACTTAACTTGATCCTATTGCAAGATGAAAATATTTATTGGTTTATTTATAAAACTCCCACAGTAGGAGTATGAATAACTGTGACCATTTTCACCCTTCCATCAGATTCTCCTTCATGTCTGTGATCTACCGGTTGGCATCATAAAACACCCTGGAGAGTTACAGTCTCTTGTCTACTTTGACATATACCTGGGGAAACTGGTATTTGTTGCAATGTTAGGGCCACAAATCTGAATCCATTTATGAAAACTCTGATAATCCTAAGAAAATGTGGTACTTGAGATGGATGCACAGAGAACATGTGAAAAATATCACTTACAAAAATAAATACTCCGTCACGGGAGACCATTTCTTTATCAGGAAATTCAGTTTCTTCATCTCAGAGATACTGTGTTCATTGATATGACTTTCTCATCAGGCTCCCTGACTCTTCCTCACTTGTACATATGACATAGTCTCAAATGCTTATCAAACACACCTGCATATATGTGTGCACATGCATATATATGGTATATGTATATTACACATTATATAAAGTTGAGAATTCACATCTGAATGAGCCATTAAATTAGTTAGTATTAGAGCCTGTCATTAACATTCGTTGAGCATCTAAACTATAGCAGGAAATGGCAGGTACGAAGCGGCTTTGGGTCAGAATATTTATGGTCCAAGGCATGTTATTCCTCGCTTTTATGTTCAGTTTAGCATGTTCAAATGCTAAATGAATGTCAAGAGGAAATCTTTCTTCAGGACTCAGAGGAGGGGGTTGTGGAGGTTCATTCATTTGTTCATTAAAGACTCACTGGGTTCTTGTCACTGTATAGACACTGGGGCCAGTGTCTCCCGTCCTCAGAGAACAGAGGTGGAGAAAGGAAGTGAGCATTGAGAAAAGCTGGTGTGTAGCAGGCTACTATCACTGCATCAGATAAAGAGACCTGAAAGACTGCACAGCACTGAAGTCAGATCTAAAGAGTCCTATGAGTGGCAGCTACTCTGAGCAAATGAAAAACCCCTCGTGTAGCAGGGCAGCAAAGGCGGTGAAGAGCAGCATGCCAACAGCCGGGAAGGCTGGGAGCTGCCCCTGCGTTCCCATTCACCTCCTGGCTTGTTAGTGTCTCATCAGTTTGAGGAGGGCGCACAATGGAGAGCGAACCTTTCTTCTCAAACTCATGCTCCCCCCTGTGACAACCGCCATACAGTAGCATGTTTGGAGACTTTCTGCAGAACGAAAACAATGTGCATACATCATTTCTTATTCAGAAAAATACCAAGGGTGTCTTGGCTTCAAGCTGCATTTCTATAAACTGTTGTGACTGCCTAGCACTTACACCAGGTGCACAGTGGTTAAGCCCCTCTCCTAAGATGGCCTGCCCTGCATTGCGCCATTGCAGACTTCTTTAGCCCACAACACCATGGACCTTTGACCTCCTAATTATATTCGTAGTTTTAAGATGTGTATGAGGAAAGAGAAGCTTCATTTAAGAACTATGGAATACCAAAGATTCCTTGTTTTCCCCAACATTCAAGACAAATCCCAACATCCTCAGTTCTCCTTTCTCGAAAATCTGCTCAGGTACCCATCCTCACTGTCCCCTTCCTACCCTTTAGTGTATGGCATAGGCCTTGGAGTAGGGTAATGATTCCATTCCGTTGCATCTCTGTGCTGAGAATCAGAGTTAAGGTGGGCAAACTAGGGCATCTGTTGGTTAAGGTATTTCTAGGTTGGGATGCTGTCCCTCAAAGCTGAAGAGCCATTCACAATGGGTTCTGCATCCCCTTTTGCGTGGAAAGCTCATGCCTACAACAGTACCCCTCAGAGACAAAGACTGGTATTTCAGGCCAAGTCTGAGGACCAAATCACCAATAGAACATCTCCGTTCAAATTTACTTGGTGAATAACCTCAAAATGCATTTTTATGCTAGAAAAAGATGTTGATGAATAGCCCTCTAATTTCTGTATTATAGGGAGGCATTTTTTTAGAGCTTAAAATTAATGGACAGTACCACAAAGGAAGATTTATATAGGTTAGGTTACATCAAAAAATGTACAACTCCATGAAGAAAATATTTTTATATAAAATCAGAGATCAAACAAAAGCCCACAGAAACATCTCATCTGCCACAAATGTAAACAAAGTTATAATAGCTTTAATATATAAAGATCTTGGTAAAATAAACTTGTCCGGTCGTATCCAACGAATCTTTCACACATTTTGTATCACCAAGTAGGTTTTACGTAATGGATAAATTAAAAGTAGATTAAGTGCACATAAATGCACACTCAAAAGAAATTCACACTCTACCCCAACCCCACACCACACCACACCATACTCCACCCACACACTCTGGTAAGTTCTCAGTGCTCCAGAAGAAACAGCAAACACAAATGTACTATCTTTCGCTTACTTCTTCTAAAGGAGTTTCCAAGATGGGGGAGGACCGTAGCCTGTCATCTAAAGCAAGCTGAGATGACCTCAGAAAAGCTTTGGTACTAAATGCTATGGCTTGTTTTAGCTTATGCTCCTCTGACCACTCTACTGCTTACATTATAAAGGTAGAGGTATGTGGTCTATTAAATCCAATCTCCTCCCTGGCAATGGCTTTCTTTGTGGCTTTGATAAATCACTTTGCCTTGTGGTCTCAGTTGGACCATCCGTACCATGTGGATAATACTTTGACACCTATTTCTCTGCGTGGTTAGAATCAGGTGAAGGGGTTAAACTACTGTGTTGAAATAACCTGGAGCAAGGAAAGTTAAATCTCAACAAAGCCGTTTTTGTCATTGTACACAGTTGCGTGTATTGGGCACTAGAAGCTGGAAGATTGAGCTTATCAAGACTTTCTTTTACTGTTACCTAAAGTCATCCCCGTCATAACATGTTCAATCACGGCACTATATCTTATCTATGGTAACTGGAAAGAAAACCTCTGTTCTTCTGTCTGTTGTTCCAAACATTGTGACTATACCTGGTGATGTAGATTCAGTTCTGAAACTTCTTTCACTCGCTGAGAAGTCTCTCCATGACCTAGGGTATTTAGACATAGAATGGGTGTCTAAACCAAAGAGTAGCTGATAAAAAAAAAGCATAAAAATTATTTTTAAAAATTCTTTGGTTACTTTGTATATTTAGTAAAGACCAAGGATAATTTGTCATAAATAAGATGGATATGTTTATTACTTTTCTACATAGAATTATATTTTGGCTAAATATTTGATACTGCAAGACATGAAGCATCTTCACCATTTTTAGATTGAATCAGTACTTGAATTTTTATCATCGGTGCTGAGAATGCCTCCACACTCACTCACACACACACACTCACGCATGCACATATAATACATATACGTTTTGTGTCATTCCACAAGTTGTTAGGAAATTTGTCCTAACTTAAAGCCAGAAGTCACTGAATTATTTTTATATAGCTCATCAACAACTCAAACAGCAACTTTAGAAACCAAATATTCCAATACAATCCAAAGATGTATTCATATGATACTTACATACTGACAAGTGATGGTAGAAAAATGTTCGTCTTCCGGGATCAGACTATTTTGTTTCTATAAGAGCAGAAGACCACATATGTTTAAAAAGAAAAAAAAAAACAACAACTTTTCAATTCACGACATTAAAGAGTCTCAGCTGGAATGGAGGTGTCCCAGGCGGAATCAGCCGGTGTTGTGCGGTGTGGGTGGCATGTGGAATGGGAAGTATGTATACACTCACAACCAAAGCTGTGGTAAAGTCACATGATCAGCCTAGGCAAACACTACAGAAACACCTTGAGTTCATTAACTGTTTAATTTTTGAATTAATTTTCTGTTGTGTAGAATCTTTTACTATTGCCAATTTTTGCATGAACCCCACATTTAGCTAGATGACTCTTTGTGGGAATGCAGCACACAGTTTAAGAAAATAATTCCCAAAGGGTTTGTCTGACCCTTTTATAGTGTGTGTGTGTGTGTGTGTTTGTGTGTGTGCTCATATGTCCATGTGAACAAGCATAGGTGTGCAGATCAGAGAGTTATTGCAGGGAGTGGTTCTCTCCTTTCACAGTTTGGGATCCAGGCATTAAGTTCGGGTCACCAGGCTTTCCAACAAGCTCCTTTGCCAGCTGATCCATTTTTCCAACCTTTGTCTGACTCCTTTTAGGATTTGGAGTAACTGTCAATGATATTTTAAATGTATTGTCCTCTAACCTCTACAAACACATGTCACTGCATACGTATGTATGTATGTATGTGTTATATATGCATATAGTGACATGTGTGTGTAGAGGTCAGAGGACAAGTTGCAGGAGTCTCTCCTCCTAAAATGTGGGTCTCAGAAATTGAATTAAGTCTTCAGGCTTGGCAGCAAGCACCTTTACCCACTGAACCATCTCCCCAGCCATCCATTACCTTTTTTGTATGATCGCATGCTCAAAACTATATATGATTAGCTCTAGCTATAAGGGAGGGTACAACGTGTAGATTTGATTTTTTTCTAGCTTAATATAATCATCGCTATTTATAAAATCAGGGTTGTATAAATCAATAGACGAGGAAGGACTATATTAGTGAGCTGTTCCTTATGCACTTTATATGACTTACTAATAGCAATCTGAGCTGACCGGAGCCAAGATCACATTCATCTTGTTTAGTTTCTGGTTCAGTAGTTCCTAACCTTTATCCTGCCACTGGACAAAAAAAAAAAAAAAAAAAAAAAAAAAAAAAAAAAAAAAGAGCTCCCTTTATTCAAACCTTTGGTTTGTTTTCACACTTCTTATTAGTCCGAGACATGCTATGGCCATTTAGCTATGCTGATAGTCATGACATAGACTGTGTTTTCACACTGCGTTTTTAGATAGCTATCCTAAATGACTCCTGTCTCTTCTGTCTTTACTGCCCTCCGTTTCCTTGCTACTGGCAAAGGCACAGTTTCTCCGAGGCCACAAGTGATTTCAAACAGTTTTAAAGTCATTTTGGCTTTTCTCAATGTTAAAATTAACTTGAAAATTCTTGTCACCATCTGGTGACCCCTTAATTTTTCCCACAAATGTTTACCAAGTGCTCACAACAAGCAAGGTACCCTTATAGTTACTGAGTAGAGGGAGCAAGCGGAGCCTGAAGGATCCCCAGAGTACTTGCTGCTTGGCAGCTGAGGGAAGAGAAAAGCAGCAGTTGTATGGTGGGGCTGATCAACCTTAATCTAAAATCAGAAACGCTCCCAAGAATGGGCTTGTGAGCACAGATGTGACCCAGCCTGGGCATCGCACTGGTGCTCAGTGTTTGGCCCATTTTGAATTTCAGATTCTCAGGTTAGGGTTGTTTAAATTGGTAAGTGTATACAGATATTCCCAATTCTAAAATAAAATCCGAACTCAGAAACACATAGAGTTCCAAGCATTTCAGAAATTGGACTTGACCTCCACTGTGCTAGGAGAGGCACCAGATGCCAGGGAAGACAAAGAAGGGCATCCTCTTGGGGAAATACCATGTCATTTGGCATTGTCAGAGTACAAACAAGAATGATGCTCAACCCCGTCTCAAACCTTTTGCCATCTGTTTGTCAGTATGCAAAATAGAGAGCAACTGAAAACAAATAATTCTGTTAGACAACTAGGTACTATGAAATTAAAATGAAGCGAGTGCAGGTGTGGTTGCAGCACTCCATCTTTATGAGGGTAAGTGTGTGTGCATGTGTGTGTGTGTGTGTGCATACCTGTGTGTGTACATAAGTGGTGTGTGTGAATGGTGTGTGTGTTGTGGTTTATATGTGCATTGTGTGTATATGTGTACATACCTTATGTGTATGTATGTGGTGTGTGTACACATGGTATGTGTGTGTGTGTGATGGTATGTGAGTTCATTGTGTGTGTATATAGTTTAGAAGTCAAATTGTCCTGATTCTAAAAGTGTTCATAACATATACCAAAACAATAATCATATAAGCCAAAGATTTGCTGCGTAGCTTTCAAAGACATGTGCTGTTTAAAGAGGAAGTGAAAACTTCATATTCTCTGAAAGCCTTCTCAGTCTATGATCCTCCTGGCCCAGAAGAGGATCCTGCTCTTCATGATGAAACCGCTGAGGAGCTGAAGTCAACAACACGTCCCAGTTTGGCCAAGAAAAGCATACTGCAATGATATGAGCATGAAGATCGTCTTCCCAGAAGTCAGGGTCCCCAGGAATGGCTGGAGGAGTGTGGGTTGCAGCATGCATAGACAGTAAGAAAGCGGCAGGGAAGGGGAGATCAATACAAAGGCAGCAGTTACTAAATGGCAGACACGGTGCCTTACCCGTTCACCCCTGAGTCCCTCAGCCTCGTGACTTGCACAAGAGTTCTCGAAAACCATTCCTCAGATAAATGAATGAATGCATATGTGAGATTGAAACAGAAAGCGAGGGGAATAGTGGGAAGTCCTTCCCCCTTCTGTAGTAACAACAATAATGAAAATTAATATTTTCAAGAACAAGTATTTTTGCAGCATTTATGGAGGTGCCTAGAATATGCTGGTGTTCATTTGTGCAGGAGTTTCTGCCTTGCTATGTATGTAGGAAAAATTAACTCAAAAATTTGGGTCCCTTTGAAAGAACACAATATTTCCCTAGAGTATTGTTTCCATCCAATGACAAACCCGGAAGAGACATACCCTGGTGTTTCATTAATGTAGCCATGGCCCTACTCTGCTGGCACAGGCCCCAAGGGTTAGTCTTGTCCAGCTTTCTCCTGTCGTATCCTCAAACTTCTTGGCTATTTAGGAAAGCTTCTTAAACTTAGCTGTAGAACATACTGCTGCTCAACTGGGTCTAATTTGTTTCTCCTGTGTTAGTGCAATTGAATCATCTCAAGAAAATGAGAAGTAACTAAGTACCTGTTGCAAACACAGTGCTGACAAACTCTGCCAACAGACAGACTCAGGGTGTTTGTTATTAGAGTTTGTCGTCTGGGGAAACAGGACATCGCCCTTCTCCAGGAGGAATGACTCCAGCTGATTTCCAAAGCCAGGCATCACAGGCCTAGCAAGCTCCACTCTGGAGCATGGGGAAGACAAGAAAGGTTTGGGAATACAAAGCGAGCACCCACACACATGGCCCAGCTTCACACGGACATCACGGCCAGGGGACTGGACGTTTTGTGATAGCAGAGAGGAAATACGGCATTTTAGCAAAGGCTCTTTAAGTCTCAGTTCAGGAAATTATTAAATTCATTAGCCAGATACTTACAACCAGCTATTACTGCCCAGCCAAAGGAAAAACTAGCGCCAGCAAATGTTTTAAAACTACAAATAACAAAAGTCAGGAAGCGCGTAATTAAAACTGTACCTTTATTGTATTGTAAAGAGTTTCACGGTGACATGGAAAATATTTAAAGGAGAAGGCTGTTTAGCTAATTTCTCTGCAAGTGAGCTGCGGAGTGGAGAACCGTCCCAAATTAACTGTAAGGCCACCCACCGAGCGAACCTCATAAAGGGCCAGGGCAACTCAGCTTGGTTGTGTGTAACTGTTCAATAATTACCAGATAAATGCATAACTCAGAGCTCTATTACACTAATAATTTGTATGAAGATAGATGTGTGGGACACCCTGCTGGGTTAATTTGTCATTCTACAGGAAACTTTAAAGACGGTTCGTCTGTAGTGGAATCACGTTAATATGCTGTCCAGGGAGGACAGGTTAGAGCAGGGGACCACTTGGCTCCTTAATCTCTTCAAGAGTCACAGAGCCCCCGGAGGGAGTGCTGTGGATAACAGGGTGATTAGCCTGGTGGACCCACATCCACACTCATCCTGACAAAGGACGCTGCCTCCCCGCCCTATCCTGTATCCCTCACTCCTTTAGCCGTACACTCCCTGCCACAGGCATGGAGCCACGTCCACATTTAAGTGGAGGCAGTGGCCAAAACCCTTTGCTGATACCAAATACATAACTATAAGTGACTGTTTATCAAATCAGCCCCGTGACAGTTCTTTCTTCCTCGTTTAGTTTAATCTTACATTGATTCCGTGCCTAGACTCATTATTTGTTTGTTTGTTTTTAGCACACAAGTAAAACTTTGAAATTGAACTTGTATCTTCTCTTTATGTGAAATAGTCTTCTCCCATTTTCTCCCTCCTTCCTCCTTTTCCTTTCTCCTCCCTCCCCCCCAACTTCTGTTTGGAATAGAAAGCTCACATTTAGGCATCAGTGCAGGTTGGAGCCTCCCCCTACTGACAGAATCATAAATCATGTTCAAGTTAAGTGTACTGCGTTGCCTGGAGCTGAGCTTCAGCAGTGTTTATGTTGTGCAGCCTGTCACCCATTGGGGCAAGGGAACGCACACTGTAGGGCCGTCCTGTCCTGTGCAGATGGCTGCAAGAACAGAGAGGCACCCTCCCAGGCTGCATCCCGTGTGTTGGGAACACCAGGGCAATGCAGTCACTCACATGTTCCTGCATGGTTTCTCAAGTCATGGTTCTACAGAAAATTTACATTCATTGTTTGCCATTTCTTTCTATTCAACGTCAGCTGCTTTGCTACGTCTCTCGAAGAGCTCGGCTTTCTTATGAGAAAAACATGTGCGAGAGAATCAGAGCTGCCTGCTTCTACTTCAATACTAAGGGATCTGGGACAAAAACTCTAAAAGGAAATAAACCATTTGGGCTCTGAAAAAGTAATTTAAAGAGAAGCAGAGACTGTATAGGAAGCAGCTATGCCTGGCAGTAGAGTCGGCCACAACAGAATCCAAGTTCTACCAAGCCATGTGGGCTCTGTTTAAGCCTGTAGAAGTCATTTGTCCTTAGTGGGCCTTTGTCTTCCAACTTTTACGTACTTGGAAAAGCATCCATGAGAGGAGAGAGTAAAATGCCCTGTGCAGTGTGGTAGGCTTAGAATGCAGTGTGTCCGGTAAATGTCCTTTTCTCTCAGACTCCCGCCTTGCGCTCAGAGCCTCCTTTGCTCTCTTTGGTTCCTAGAAATGGTCTTAGTGCCTCACTTCCCCTCTACTCTTGCTGATCTAGAACAAGCTGGAAAAGAAAGATGGTCTGGAGGAAGTGAGCGGACCCAGGTTCCCTGTGCCCCCACTCATGTGTAGTAGAGGGGACTCTGCTGTGGAGCCAGTGGCCTATCCCTTGATGGACAGAGACTTCACCTATACAAGCCCCACCTCCTTTATCTGTGTCTCTTGCTAAAAGGGGAAGTATCTTTGTTCAACAACGTCTGCTCCTTACAGACTCAATTCAGCAGATAATCGTTGAGCCTTCAGCTGCCATGAACAGTGGAGGCCCAAATGGTCGAGCTCGAAAGACCACTCTCGCCTTTCTGCCTAGTAGAACAGACGTCATTGCAGCCGAGATAGAATTACTGGGCAGGCCATAGAAGAACCGAGGACAGCACCATCACCATCTGAGCTGTCAGTGGAGGCTGGAGGCGTTGTCCATCAGATTCTGTGGGTACCTTCTGTTGACACAGTTAAAAAAACATTGTCATTTTAAGGGATCTCACTAGGTAATCCTGAACTCCCAAATTCGTGAGCACTATAACAAGCTCACAGGTCATAACCCGTCCCCTCCACTCTTCTCACTGTGAGCCCTTTTCACAGGCTCCATCTCCTGATGCTGTAGCATCCAAAGCACAAACAACTCCACACTTAATTTCGACCGAAGGGAGAAAGAATCACTTTTCTCCAATGGATCTAGAAAAGCAGCTACCACTGGATGCCCATAGATCTAATTTGCCTAATTGGGGCCATTTGCTCATCTCTTAAACAACTTTTATATCTCAAAGATAACGGGATGATATCTCATTGTGTAGCTTGAGTTCAGAACCAGGTGTCAGGGTTACTAACCACATAACCTGAGGCTGAGGGAAAAAAGCTCTCCAAAGAAATGTTAGACCTCGGCTTACAGAAGAAAGGATGAGGACAGCTGGCCAGGCAAAACCAGTGCTTTACATTCCAGAAGGGGGAGGCACGAAGCCCTTTGGGGTGCTAGGTAGTGGACAACAACCCTCTCCAGCCTGGGACTTGTTTCTGCACTCAGCACTTGTAAAGCACAAATCAAACCCAAGCCTAGAAGGCCGTCATTAGTTCCTGCTGTGAGCCCTGTATTAGTTACCTTCTCTGAGGCTGCAATAGAACACCACAGCCAAGGCAACTTAAGTAAGAAAGGGTTTATTTAGGCTCCAGAGGGATAGAGTCCGCCATGGAGGAGAAGGGCATGACATGGCAGCCGTGGCAAGAAACTAGCTGACTGCATTGTCACACACAGAGAGAACAGAGAGTGATATGAGGCTATATAAACCCTCCAAGTCTGCCCCCCACCAGGGAAATGCTTTCTCCAGCAAGGCTATACCTCCTGAGGGTCTGTAACCTATAACAGCACCGTCAGCCGGAGACCAAGTGTTCAAATACATGAACCTATGGGGGACACTTCTCACTGAAACCAAGGCAGACCTCTAGCTTCATTTGTGAGCGTTCAACTCTGGAGTCTCGCTCTCCTGATCCCACGGCATATTCTGGATTACATTTCATATTATATCTCATTCCTGAAGACATCTGAAGGATACTAAATACTCCGAGTCTAGCTAGCATACTGTTTCTCTTGTAGTAGATTCTCAGTATGTTTGTTGAATGAACGTTCCCTGTTCTACCTCTATACATTCATTCCTAACCCTCAGAAGGGTTTTCTAGTTGGTACTATTACACACTTAGAAAATAAAAGTGTGCCTGCCAGTTTAGAAGGCTTAAGTAGCTTTGTGCACATTAGCGAGGCAGAAACGGTGTTAATCCATAGTAGTTGCTTTCTGAAACCCATACAGAACAGAGCAGGTCCACGAGAAGGGGTGGCTGGCACAGAGCAGTGGGCACCAGAGCCAGCTGGTACCAGACTGTACATGCTGGACTAACTCTTCCTCCCCTTCAGTAAAATCTACGAACATTAGAAAGAAATACTCTAATTCTGCAAGGTGGCTAAGGAGACTTCAGATTCAGATGGGCACCTGAAGTGACCTTTGCTTATCACAATCAACGTCACGGTCTTCAAGTGCCGCCAGCCTGATGGTTGGTGGAGAGAAGAGAGCTAAAGCTTGTCCTTCGGTTCTGCAGTTATGGAGCTGCCTTAGTATGCTTTCCGTCACTGGAATAAAAGGCCTTGACCAAAAGCAGCTTGGCGAGAGAAGAGTTTATTTCAGCTTAGAGCTGAAATAAGTCGTTGTGTGAACGCAGAGCAGGAAACCAAAGGCAGGAACTAAATCAGAGACCGTGGGAGAGTTCTGCCTCCAGGCTTGCTCCCCTGACTTCCCTTCCAGGACTGCCCAGAGGGGGCGCTGCTCACGGTGGGCTGGACCCACCCATCTCACTCATTAATCAAAAAGGTGGCCCACCGTATGGCCTACAGGTCAACACAATGGAGACACCTTCTCAGTTGTGCTTCCCTCTTCCCAGATGACTCTAGCTTGTGTCCAGCTGACTAAAACACCAGCCCACACAGGGATTTTGCTGGCGTTTCTTTGACGTGCTTACTTGCTTTATATTGAATGTGGAGAAAGACTGGCAACAGCCCAAGTCACAGCACCTGCCCTCCATGTAGCCCTAACTTCTGCACAGGTCTGGTTGCTGAAACTTGCTGGCAGCTCTCAGTCTGTGCCACTCCCGTGGTATCCTGATCTCAGGAGACTCCAGCCTGCTTCTCTTAGCCACATAATAATTCCTTCTGGGGCAGGAGGGTCGTTTCCTCAAGTAATTGTATTGATGTGTTTGTCGTTCTTCATCCCATTGCCATAGTCTCCCTTGCGTCTTACACAGAAGTCTAAGCTCCCTTCACAGACCTGGATTCCTCTCAGCTTTGCCTATGAAATCCTCACTCTTCCTATCTGCGATAGCCATAGCTGTTTGGTGCTGTTTGAACACATTTCACATGGGCCACCATGGTAGCTTATGCAGTTAGTTAGTGTGAGAACATGGTCATTTCCGAAACCCTGGCAGGATAAAGGCTGGGGCTGTGTGTCAGACTTTAACCTACTCTGTGTCTATAAACCTTGAATATCCTAGCCAGCAGTTGAGATCTGCCCTGTGGCTTATTTTTAAAATATTTTAAATGGCATGTACTCCTTTGTTTTCCAGCCTTCTAGATTTTTATTCTATTACCATGAACCAGTCATACCAAGTTATTTGTAAGCATGATTCTAGATACTGTATTCTATACACCCACCCAAATTTAATTTGGCCTCAGTAAGTATTTCCTTCAAGTCCTATTTTGAAATGAGAGAACCAGAGGAAAGGGACTTTGTCCATCCTTGTAAGCCGTATAGAAGCAGAAAGTAATCTAACACCCAGGTTTCTGTCTAAATAGAAAGCTTTCCCAAAAGATGTCCTTGGTCCTAGGACAGCATCTTTCGTGCTAAGTCTGTGCAAGCCATCTAACCAGCATATACCGTGGGGCCTTTCAACAGAGAGATGAAGGTTCCCATGTGCCCATGTTAGGCCGCTATTTAGAGAGCATGCTCAGAAGCTGGATAGGTCAGGAGGCAGCCTGAGTGACAGATGTGTCACCACGGTGGAAGACGAGACCAGTGTGAACAGTCAGCATTAGCACCCAAGTTCTGAGCGCTAAGTGGAAAAGTGCTGGCAAGATGACCACATAGTTCTTTAACCATCTAGGTTGTCTCAGCGTGAGTTTCAGTCAAGAGCAGATATTTGAAAATATCGTTGGTCAGAAAAGAAGCATTTCAGGCTTTTGAACATAGTTATTTTACTGTAAGAGCAAAGGCAGGCATTGCCACCGCTAGTACTGTGTCTGCATTTCGTTGCTTGAAAAATTAGTTCTAAGACCCCTATGTCAGACGTATGCTGTTGCTGCTCTCTCGATATCCGCATAGTCCTGTGTGTGGAGAGAGGCAGAGAACGGGAACTCTTGACTCCACCGACCTTCCCCCTGTGTGTGGTACAGGCTCTGTACAGCCAGAACTGATCTGAGGATATGGAAACGAATTCCAGTCTCTTAACTGCCTCCCAGTGTCCTTTTCTGTAATGGGGATATCAGCACAAGAGGCTGTTCACTGACTGTTGAGGGGTCAGAAACCGCATCAGGTGCCACACGCCTGATGTTTAACCTCACAGCAAATCTATGTGGTATTAGCCTCCATCATAGAGATGGCATATCGAATCATAGAGAGCTTCAGAAACTATAGCTTGAATTGTGGCAGAGAGTGGGCGAGGCTAAATTTTAAGCCCACGTGTAGGGGATGGAGGAAGCCCCGAGAGAGTGGAGTCCTGAGCAAGTGTGTATTGTGGATCTAGACACAGCCTGTGGAGGGTCCCAATGCCTTCGCTCCAGAGAAGTGGCAAAGCCTTACCCAGGTGAGGGTCCGTAGAAATGACAAACTTTCCTGCAGAGCCGTGCGTGTGTTTATGAACGACTGGTGAGTGTGTGCAGACTAGCCACTGCAGCTTCCTCCTCCCGGATGTCTACAGCCAGAGACTGCTGGCACACACAGACCTCTTACTCAGATGACTTCACCCCTCTCCCTGTGCGGCACCCCTGTTGTGGCAGTATCAGACCCCGTGTCGTCCCAGACTTCCTGTGCATGTGTCTGTGTGTCTTTCCTTTCCTCATTCCTTCGCCGTCCTTCCTCGGAGTTCCGGCACGCAAGCTGCGTGGGTCTCGAACACTTGAGTCTATTACTCCAAGACCTCTGGGTCTTACATTATGCTGCATTCCTTTTCTGACTTATATGCTGAGCTCGGAATGCCATAGATGGGGGCAGCTAGCCAAGGCCAAAGAGTGCTAAATAACTGTGAAGAGACACGAGTCAGTGGAGGCCTGGAAGACGTGCTAGTGGCCTTGGAAGCACCAGAAGCCTGGGGCTTCACAAATGGCTGTGAAGAAGAGGCAGAGAGAGCAGTGATTGACTGACTGCAGAGCCGAGAGGGGGGTTAAGGATGAATGGAATCACATGAATGTGTGCCAGGGTAAATCCAGGCCTACTCTGTATTTTGAAACGAGATTTTATTGACCATAGTTTCACCCATTTGTTAATGGCTTGTCCAGGGCCGCTCTGTAGCACAGAGTAGAATATAGCCACAGACCTTCAAAATACCCTTCACAGACTAGGAGTCTCCATTTCCGTGATAGACCAGCTTCTGGAGAAAAAGTTCTGTTTCTCCAAAGCTCTGGACTTGTTTGTTTGTTTACCTGGTATGTGGGGAGAGATCACGTGAGAGCCACAGCCTGTCTGTGAAGGCCAGAGGAGAACTTTGTGGAGTCAAGAGAAGCACTGATTTTTATGTAGTTAAAATGGATGTACATAAGAGTGTAAAACAACATTGGCCTCTCTTTGTCGGAGGAGAGAAGATCTGTTTTTCCAAGAGACATACACTCTGAGTGCCCATCAGAAGATGCCTTTGATTTATCACCGGCTTGGAACCCTGCTGTAGCATGCTGTTACCCTCTCTGCAGCATTCACATGAACACGCTGCCACTTTGCAAAGCATCGTGCAATGTGATGCTTTCTCCTGTGCCTTTCACATGCTTCTCAATGACACTCACGGTAGGGACGAGAAAAATGTGAAGAACCCTCGCTTGCTTTGAGTCACGCACTTTGTTGCTTAGAAAAGGCTCAGCCTCCTGAGGGCCCTAGTACCAGTTCCAATTCCTCCTTTCCTGAGTCTGTTAACATAAATCCCACAGCCCCAAACTTCTCAGCTTTCGTAAATGGCAGGCCTGATTCACGCATGATTTATCAATTAGAGCTGTGGGCCATTAGGATAGATTTCTCAGCTTCAGGTGGACTTCAGTGGGTTGTATAGTGCTGGTTTAGAGTTTCTTAAGAAGCTCAGTAGTTGACAACCCAAACAATGCAACTTCCGTTTGCCCCTGTGGAAGGCTTTTTGGTTTTAGGTGAGATTTTTTTTTTCTTAGAATTTCTTCTCCTTTTGAGCTTTGCCTTGCGGGGTGGGGAGTTTACTTCTAAGCAAGAGTAGTCAGGAGTTCTCAAAGCCACTCTTTCTCTGGAAAGAGTATTCCAAGCTGCTGCAGACGCATGGGTAGCAGTTCCTTGTGACAGTCAAGCAGTAGAAACAACTTGGAACCACAGCTGCTGCCCCTTTGAATACTGGGAAGACCACAACACTCTGCAGGTCTTGGATTTCAGAGCTGCCCTTCCTTCATCTTACCAGCAAAGAAGCCTGTATCTGCAAGCATGCTGCACTTGAAGGAGGAGGAGAATTTATGACTCTGTCACCTCTGGACAACTTCCCTATGGAACCTCTCCCAGGACAGGCTAGAATCTGATGGCTGGTGCCCGAAAACAAAAGCTAATTAACATCTCTTGTAAGCTGTGAGAAGCTCCAGTGGTTCACGGATGAGGATAAGGGCAATAGCTGGGCTGTGCAGGATGACACGCTTCAGCACACGAAGGTTTGGCTTGACAAGATGGAGATATGTTCTTAGGATTTGTTAGGTTGGGCTTCAGAAGCCTCCTAGGAAATAGTGAGGAGAAATGACTTCCTTTTCTAAGATTTTAATAAACTGTGAGGATACAAGGTCTGGTCACCCACCCCAGTACCATTCTCTCTATGTGGTCTGCGGTCACATGCACGTGGCTCAAGTGTGTGTCGGAGTGGTCTCCTCCTTTCACTGGGCGGGAAGACCATGCATCGCTGTCAGGTCATGTGTCCCGCTACATTGTAATGCCCTTGGCCTTCTTTAAAAAGAGGAAGCATTTTTGAGTTAAACATATGTTGAGTTGTGTTGGACTTTTAGCCTTTTTCTTCTTCAAATTAAAAGAGATAATTTTAAATAATTAGAAAGTTCTGGAGTCTGGGGAGGAAGGAGGCCAGGCCATTCTGCCTGACCATAAGTGATTACTGGACCCTTAGGAAATCCTGTTTCTGAATGTGTTTGTGATGACGTTGTTTGGGCCGTCACAGACGGAGAAACCTGTCCCACTTCCTTCCTCTCCATCCCATCTGTATTCCCAAGTTGCTGTAAACCAGGTTGGCCACTACCTATGGTTAAGCTAGCAGGGAGAGCCATTCAGAGGGAAGCATTCCCAACAGGCGTGTTGCCCCTGGCCTGGGGTACTGAGAGCTGTAGACCCCAGAAGCCAATTTGGTAGTGTCTTTTAATTCACAGTATTGTATTAACTTCAACATGGATCCAGATGGATGCTCGGCAATAAACTATAACCACTGGAGAAAGCCTTTATTGACTCTCAAGTAAATAATGCACATTTTAAAGGATCTAAATATGCATTTACATAATGCACCATAATTTTTTATTGTGTCAACTATTCACACACACACACACACATCCATAAAAGATGTTTCTCTTCATCAAAAATTTGGACTCATAGCCACGTGTGCTCTCCATCAACACCGTGGCAGCTTCATCGTGGCAGTTTCTTTTCTATGCAGCTTGCTCCAGCCAAATCAAAGAACATTTGATGACTTAATTGATCGATTTAGCTCCAGTGACTCCTTCTAAAATGATTTTGAAACAACTTAGATACAAACTTAGCTATACTTACAACATCAAACCCAAGATAAAAGGGAAAGAAAAAATAGAGAGGAGAAAAGTAGAAAAGACGTTGATTAAATCTTAGCTCTGGACTTCTCGGGGCCTCAGTGTCCAGAAGAAGATGAAGATCACCCAGAGAAACACCAGGGATCCAGTAATAATCAGCAGATCTTCGTGGCATCTCTAGCAGGTTTCTGTCTGAGGAAACTAAAGGTCATGGCCTCGAGCCAGCTTGCTCCCATCTCCACTGAACTGATGACTCTGTCCCCAGCAAGAGAAAAGAGGCTTAGAGAGGACAACCCTGTAAGTGCAGACTCAGCAGAAGTCTGATTTAGAACCTCGGGCCAGATGACTTCCTGGAATTAATTAAGAATTAATTGATCCTAATCAATCAGTCATTATAGAATTAATTCTATACAGTACCACAGGCTTGCACTGAATTCTGCACCCATAAGGAAAAGATGAATAAATTGCTACTGCTAAAATGTAATAAAGAAATTGAAGTCTGAATTTACGCTGCTGCTGATTTTCTCTTACATCTTTAATAAAATAAGTTCAATGATGTTTATTAACAATTCACAGGGAGAGTGCACGGTACTGGTGAATTATTTCTTTAACTTGTATCTACTTAGTCTTTACTCGAGGCAGTGTTTTACCTTGGGCAACACACTCCTGTTGGCCACCACCATTCCTAATCTAAAAGCCACTCGGCACTTTCTGTGAGAACCTGAGGCCACGCCACTTTATCGTCAAGGTCAGTCTCACAGGGCTCTCAGCAACAGAGTCATCACCTTCGTGTTTGACTCGCTGCAACAGTTGAACCTATGATGTTTTTCAGCTCAGTACATTCCTGGCCTCGTTTGAGAAATAAAACCTACAATGCTAACTAGAAATGAGTCTGTCAAAAACAGGGATCTTATACCATTAGAGACAACTACATGATGCTAGAGGAGAAAAGAGTCCTTTCGTTCTTTAAATCCAGTAGCACAATTTCCAGGGGAAGAAGAGTCCAGGAGCATTTAACTCTTCAGCTTCTCGGTGTTCACTCGGAGATTATAATGGATTCCAAGATCTATGTTTCGTTGTAGGTAGTCTTAACTCCATGTTTTCCTCCATGTTTGCTGGCTCGTCATCAGGTTAACAAAAACGTATTTTGTCCTTGGAAAATTATATGGTCATTTTTCTTATTTTTCATACTCACGCTTTATTCAGACATTTAGTGTGCAGCCAGCAAATATTTATCAATGCCATACTCAGCTCTGAGTGAGCGACTAAGTCGATAGCAAAGCTTTCTGCCAAGGCAGGAGCAAACAGAAGAGTAAGTGGGAGAGGGGCAGTGTGGTGAATTCTGATATCAATAGATTATGCTGGTGATGTCCTCAGTTGTATGGTTAAGGGCAAAAACAAAATTTCTGGTTTATCCCAGCGTTGTCTCTTGAAACCATGATGAGAACCTCTGAGTCTTTATTGAATGAATTCAAGTGGCCTGAAACCGATGATTTTACTTGATTATCTGGAAGCCTGGGTTGGTGTCCTGCTTCTACTCCAGCCTGCATTTGTACTGTAGGAACTATAAGGGTTGCTCTGACCCACAAAGCGCTACCCTTTTAGGTTATTATTTAAAAAAAAATAACCTAATCCTCAGGAGACCCCAGTATCAGTAGGCATGCATTCCTAACCACTCCAGTGGGATGGTGGGAAAAAGGAGGGGCTACTGAACTTTGGATTCTCTTCAATAGTATGAATTTTTCTTGGTATTCAGAAAGTCATATTGTCCAAAACTGTGGGCACTTCTGTGTTTATCTTTGTAGGAAACCCTTCAGTTTAAAGATTCAAACTATAAAAGGAAGGGACCGGGGCAGGCATGTGTACCCCTTATCTGGAGTCTTTTCTCTTCTGATTGGACTTGTTCTAAGTGTTATCAGCCCCCTCACACAAAGCCCTTATCCTCTGGCAGGTCTTGGCCATCATCTCTCCAATTTAAGGACAAAAGCATTCCTGGAAAAATTATTAAGATCTCACATAAGCTTTTTTATCTAATGTAATCTTGTACAAACGATATTTATCAGGGTTCAAATATAAAGGAGTCGTTGTCTGAATCTCTTATCAGATTTATGGCAGAGAAGCAACCTTTCAAGGAGTCCTGCCTGCTCAGCCTGTAGCTGCTTTAGCTTTGAAAGGGCAGCAGAGAAAAATGCAACATGAACCTTCCACCGTAAAGTGAGGCACCCGAATTGCATGGGTTCATTAAGTGATCATTTACTACAGACTTCAAAAAACTCCAGTCCTGAATTAGTCCCTAGAAATTTCCTTGAAAGGAGTGTGAGAGCTTTAACAATGAATTATTATCTATGGGTAGCTCGGCATGAAAGGGGATCCATATGTGCAAACTAGAATTTGTCAAATGTAATGTCGGTTAAATCAGGTCTAATCTACCAAATACATTTTTTATTGCTTGCTTCATTAAAAAGGCTCTTAAGGTAATGAATAATCTTCATCTTCAACAAGGATTATTAATGCCTTTATAACTCACGTCCACTGAACATAGAGAGGCAACGTGAAATTCTATCCTACGCTAACCTCCATGTTTGTCTTAGAGCCTTAGAGGAGAAAATCCATCAGAAGTGTCCAGCGCTACATCCTGTCACATGAGCAGCTCTGTGAATTGGACCCAGAGAAGAAATTTAAAAAAATAAAAAATAAAAAAAAAAGAGGCCATTGGTTCAGCTGTGCAAGCTGCGTTCCCCATAACCCTGACGTGTCTTGTTTTGTTTCCCGCAGCGAGTCCACATGCGACGCCGTCGACGCTCCACTTCCCAACGTCACCCATCATCCAGCAGCCTGGGCCTTATTTCTCACACCCAGCCATCCGCTACCACCCTCAGGAGACGCTGAAAGAGTTTGTCCAGCTTGTCTGCCCTGATGCTGGTCAGCAAGCTGGACAGGTGGGCTTCCTCAATGTAAGGAAACCTTTTTTTCCCCCCGTATTTCTCTAGAAATGCTAACCAAATGTAAAAATAATAAGAGACCGTGTGTGACCACGTGGTTTTGTGTCCTAACGTCATGCTGACTGACTGGAGGCAAACGCCATATTTATTCTAGATTATGGGAAAGTTAACTCGCTACAAGAGTGATTGGCCGGGGTTTAAAATCGGTGTTTGTGTTAAGTTTGCAGCTGTCAAGCTTATGGATATAAATTGTCTGGAGAGGGAACCGTGTAACCTTTTGAGTTCCACCTCCAGCATTCTAGCCCCAGGGTCATACAGTTAGCTAAATAGAAAGACCGAATAATTTTCAGTCATGTTTTGGGGTAGTTGAGAGAGGTAGGGAGCAAAGGGAGGCAGATGTTTCAGATCAACCAAGTTGATTTTTTTGAAAAAAAAAAAAAATACAGTCTTCTAACACTTTAGATCCAGTTGACCAGTACTTGAACTCAAGATGCTAGAAGCAAGGTTTATTATGGTTTGTTATTTCTACGAGTAGTTATCTTCCCCACTTATCTTCAGATAAAACTGAGCCACGTTCAATAACTACAAATGAATGTTTTCGTTTTTCTCAAATAAACCAAATAATCACAATTTGAAATAACATTTCAATAGTAAACGTTATTTTATAAAATCGCAAATTTTATTACAAATATAAAGCTATATGTTTACAATGAATAGCTGTGTCCCAAGGCCACTAGCAATAATAATAATAATAATAAACTAAGACCAGCAGAAAGCCATATTTGATTTCCCTTTCTTATAATATCTATGCATGCATCCACAGATTAGCCATAATTCTTATTGCCTGGTTTAGGATGCTATGTCGCCCTGCTCTGTCGTTGGTTTTTCTCCCCTGCAGAAAGACCTGATTCTGCAGATTTGAGCCAGCATGGCATCTTTGACTAATGTCTGGCGATCTGTTCACAGATACATTTCTGTCTAGACAATAAATCGATACGGTGCCTTTTTTTTCATTTTGCTTGTGTATTCATTTGCTTCACTTATTCTAAAATATTCACGTGTGGACTTTGGGTCCACACAGAAATTATACACAGGCAAGGATGCTAGTAAGAGCGCACAGCCTTCTGCTCATCAGACAGCATCCGGGGAATCACAGACAAGGATGCTACCTAGTGAGTGTGCACAGCCTTCTGCTCATCAGACAGCATCCGGGAAAACATACTGCAAATACCGCGAGTGCCGATGAAGGACTGAGCCTAAGAATTACTAAGTTTATCCTTCAATGCCCACGACAATAGGCTCTCCTTCAACTAAATTTTGGGTTGGACCTGCTGTCTACATACGGGCTATTGCTGGCTGTAACTCATTACGGAAAGCCACTTGGGAAATCATGAAAACCTGAGCTGGTCACTGGTACCAACTCTGACTTCTGAACATCCAGTGTGGTCTTTTTAATGCCATGACATCATTTTCTGTAACTGCCAAATGCTCTGTTTTGCGTTTTGACCAGAATTTTACGGGGTTGGAGAATAGTCTCTCCGTAAGACTTTTTCAAAGACTTTGAAAATAAGTGTTACATGTTGTCTTCTGAGGAAAACTTGACTTTGCTAGGAGCTGTTCTGCGACTGTCTAACACCAGGCAGTCAAAAAAGGACAAGTTCCATGGCGTTCGCTGGTATAAGTCAAATCAGAGGTGGTAATTTTGCCTAATAGAAATCTGATAACCAAATATTATAGTTTTTGTGCCTATTTCTATATGATATCTGAAAGAAAATATCTGTTCCTTGAATACAGTTTTAACTGTCTTAGATCAACTTTAAGAAATGAAAATTAAAAATATCGATATATATGTATATATATATATATATATATATATATATATATATATATATGATAGTGACCATCGTTTTACCTATATAAATGCCCTTGGAGGAATAACACCTCAGTCTAATAAGCATGTAGATATTAAACAAGTATTTTGTATTCATTTTGTAAACATTTTGAAATTGTTGGGGGAACAGTAGCTGAAACAGCACCAAGCAAGAACTGGTTATTCAGGGACGGACAGGTCTAAAGTGCTCCTAGACGTGACCCTCTGGGGAACAAAAGATCACTGTGCTTCCAACAGCCTGAATATTTGTGATGTGCATGACAGGCACCTAACGAGTCTTGCTTTGCAGAAGGAGCTAATAGCTGGCTGACATCCGTTTATTCTTTTCCTTGTGTGTGTTTTCTCTGAACCCCTTGCAGCCCAATGGGAGCAGTCAAGGCAAGGTACACAACCCATTCCTCCCCACCCCAATGTTGCCGCCGCCACCGCCACCACCAATGGCCAGGCCTGTGCCTCTGCCCATGCCAGACACCAAGCCTCCGACCACATCAACAGAAGGAGGTGCAGCCTCCCCCACCTCACCGAGTAAGTATGACCGAGACAAAGCGCCGGTTACTTACCATGCTTTGTGCACCTGAGTTCACACTTAAGCCTTGTCCCTTGCTGTGCGGGCTTCAGCAATAGGCACAAATCCCACCGCTTTATCTAAAACATGAGCTGGCAGAGCCCAGATCCAAGTCACAGTGAATACCACTCCCATCTGCTGTCAAACTACACCAGAGACGGAGGTGATTGGGTGCAGGTGGTAGATTAAGATGCTGTAGCTACATACTGAGTACTGGGAACAAGGTAAAACCTAGTAAAGTGTGTGTATTGCTAGAGTGGTTTGCATAGAATACTATTTCCATGATGTCCTAAAAGCATCTGCTTGTGCATATTCTTAATAGCAAAAGGGTTGGTTATCCCTCGAAACGTAATGAGAGATAAAAGTTCTATGCCTTATACATGAGATAGGAAATTGTCTAGATCAGCGTGTCCATGCAAAGGTGTGTGTGTTGAATGCCACTAAGAGTAAGACAGGCCTGATAAAAAGTCAGATCTGGAAGCCATGGTAGCCACATGAGGAGGCTTGGGAAGGGAAGGAAAAACAGAGTAGGACTGAATGGAGAGAGAGAATCTTTGACTCTTCTCTCAACAGTCTGGGAACACCTAGTCATAAACTAGAGGATTCTGACCTCTCTTTATATGGTGGGAATGATTGTTTGATGAATTCCACAGTGAGCAATTCTCCAGTATTTCTTGGTATTTTTGGAGATGGAAGGACTCTAAGAGGTGCGAACATACAAATATAGCCTCTGTTCGTGTCTGCAGTGATGGCAGAAAGAGTGATGGCTGGAGCTGCCGGGTGACCTGGTAGCCTGGCTTTGAAAGGTGGTGTGATGGTCCCTTCCTCGATCCTTTAGAGAGGATGAAAGTGTAGGGATGGGGGCAGTGGCAGTGCCCTGGAGAGAGCCCAGGGGTGGTGGCAGGGTGCCTCTGATGGAAGAGGAAATGAGAAAAAGAAGGAAAAGCAATCAGGAAGAGAAGTGGTAAGGTCAGGAATTTGGAGAACAGTTGAATAGAAGGGAATGGGTGGAGGGGTGTTTTGCAAACAAACAAGCATTTAAATAAGAAGGCCTCTTGGCTTTCTTCCCTTCAATATTGTAATTAATGACAATGGATACAGGAGAGAAAGAGCCAAAAAGGAAAGACAGTCCTTCATTTAGACCATCGTCACTGGAATTGGTTCTGGGAACATTGAATATAAAGTGACTTTGCATCCCTTGGACATGATCAGAGAGTGAACTTTGTATTGTCTAGTATTTCTTTGGGTAAATAGATGACATTGTGCATAAATTCTTCAGCAGAAGGACTGAAATCCAGGGACAGTTTGGGGAGATAGACCTATCTGGTGAGCATCAGCAAAGGGGAGAACCAGTATCTGTTAGTGTGGGAAGGAACCTGCTTAACGGTGAACCATTGGCACATCTCAGAAGTAAGCTGGGAAAGAGGTAGAAAACTAGTGTTACTGATGGATAAGAAGTTAAGAGGAAATTACACTTTTTAATAAACACGTGTTTTCTTAGAAACTAAAATTGAAGGATGGTTCGATCTGTTTGTCCTTAGCAGTTTATTAGAGCACGCCCGCAGCAGGAAGCAGCATCAATCAAGGTGTTCCGTACAATGCTCAGCATCGCGACAGTACATCCAAAAATGAAGCTTGTTTCAAAGAACAGTGGCAGATACTTTTCTATTTAGGGGTTTGGGATTACTTGCAGTAAAATAAGATTGTGGGTTTTTTTTTCAGTTAAAAATATAAAGCAGGAAATCAAGCCAAAGGCCTCCTCTGTTACCAACTTTTGGGAGGCCTCAACTCCCTCTCAATGGGAATAGCATTAACTCCTCTGCCCACTCACAGCATGCTATCCGGGAGGAAGTAGGATAATAAGCATGCATTGTGACTGACAAAAGGTCAAAGCAACATTTTTAATATCATCTAATAATGAAATACAAATGATGCCAGCCTAAAGTGGAGTATGTGTTGCCTCTGGAACTAATACTAAACTTTTCAGTATGAGAAAGAAAAAAAAGGCAGATCTGGAAAAAAATGCTTATAAAATAAATATATTTTAATGGGAAAAACCTGTCCCCATCCCTTTAGAAACCAGGGAAGTGGGAGTGAGGATAAAGCTGTACTCTTTCCTAAAAAGAACTTTGATATTTTAATATGTGTACAGAGCCGTTGCTTATACTGTGTGCAGCTGTATAGAATGTGACAGGTAGGATCCTTGACCTGTGGCAGAAGTTCACACCGTGTGTTCCACTCTCACTGAGAAGCTGGTGATGTGGGTTTCCATTCCCACCGAATGAAAACCTCTTCTCCATTCATGTAATTGAACGTCAGCTGGGTGCCAAAAATCCTAAGTGCTAGACTTCTGCACCTAGAATAAGGGATAAAAGTGTTCTGAAAATCTTGATCTTATAAAGATTTTATTCCAAAAAGGAAGAGAGAGAGCAAACAACACAGTAAGTAGGACACGCAGGTGATGTAAGACAGTGACCATTGTGCGCACACATCCATAAGCCATTGATGGACAAGGGGCAGTAGGGTAGCATGCAAGTGGGGAACAAGACCTCCCAGCCCTTTGACATTAGAGAAAGGCCCCGGTGGGGTGGGACCTGATGCCTGGTAGGTAAGGGATCAGCCAAAACAGTCTGGTGTTCGTGAAGAAGTAGGAACAGTGAGAAAGTTGGGAGAGGTGATGAGGATGGAGGAGGACCTTGGATGCAGGAAGCTTGTTGGCCAGCATCAGGACCTGGACATTTCCTGCAAGTGAGACTCTCAGCATAGTAATGCTTCCTAAAGCCTGCACATTAGTAGAAAATTCTGGCGGGCTCTGTTGAAATAGGTTGCCAGGGGAGGAGGAGCAAAAACAGGTCATGATGGATGTAGTGGGTGTCGTTTACATGCCAGCCCCCATTCCAGACCGAGGTAAATGAAACAGATAAGAACTTTCATCATGAACAAAACACACATGAATTAGGAAGCTAGGGACCAGCAGATGAAATTGAGAGTATGGGCATGCTATGGCAATCACCCAGGTGAGAGTTGTCCATGCACTGACCTAGGAATGGGGTTCATAGAAGCTGTGAGAAGCTCTCGAACTCCAGGCATATTCTAAAGAGAGTTAATAAGCTTTGCAGCGGCACCTGATGTGGACTGAGAAGAAGGAGAGAAATCAGACATGTCCTGTAGGGCTTTTAGCCTGGACTCCTGAAAGGATGAAGGCAGGAAGCTGATAGGAAAAGAAAAGCCATTCTGAGTGAGAGGTGGGCACCAGATGTTTGAGTCCATTAGACCTCCCAGTGCTCAAGCTAAGCAAAACTTCCTGCGGATAGCAACCCTGGGCAGGTTGCAGGGTATTTCAGGGTGCATCGTCTATTATTATTATTATTATTATTATTATTATTATTATTTGCTTGTTTTGTTTTGTTTTTGAGGCATAGCTTTTCTGTGTAACAGCCCTGGCTGTTCTGGAACTTGAACGGTTTACCAGACTGGCCTCAAACTCACAGAGGTCCACCTGCCTCTGCCTCTGGGGTGCTGGGATTAAAGGCATGTTCACCACCACCTGGCCCATCATATTCTTAATAAACAACTTCTTTTCAAACATACAATATGACATGAGGTTTTTGAGATTCTGTGTGTGGTGGCGTATGTCTTTAATCTCAGCACTCTAGAGGCAGAGGTAGGTGGATCCTTGTGACTTCAAGGCCTCTCTGGTCTACATAGTGAGTTCTAGCCATCCAGAACTACATAATGAAATTTCCTCCACCCCCTAAAAGAGGGAGGGAGGGAGGGAGGGAGGGAGGGAG